>NW_009607993.1:44512-69335 GCF_000690535.1 Cariama cristata
TAAATATGTAGGGTATGGTTTTCAAAAGCGCTGAGCTTCAGCTTGAGCTCTCTTTCAAGTGAAGTCAACTATGAAACTGTTATTGACTTCCACGGGAGCAGAGTCATGCCCCCACTACATGCTTTCAGCAATTCCACTTGTGAAATCTGAAATACATTTACGTCTCAATGAGCCACATCCAGTAGATCTGACATGAGTAGAAGATAATGAGAGAAACACAGAACTAGCATATGTGATTAAGAAGTGATTCACAATACATAACACCCCAAAATCTATTGATCCATGACTCAAATGCTGACTGGGGATACAATGAACATAATCAATCTTCTCCAGTGTCTGCTAGGGATAACCAGACCTTTTCCAGCTGTGCACAGTGGAGAGGAGAAGATGAAGGTGGGACCCAAGGGTGTCTGAGTTCCTTGTCTGAATTGCCTTCAAAGAGATCTGTTGCTCTGCATTGATTGCAGAGTAGAGGAGAGAAGGAATGGAGGAGTAGCCATAGGCTACTGTTAGTGTTCAGGAATAACCTTAGGTTTTCCTTCCAGAATTTCAGGTTTGAGGTGATGTAATATTCATAATTGCCACATCAACATAGGGTACACTTTTCTAGAAGCATTGTGGGGTTGAGTTTTGTTTGTAATGGCTGTGGAAATTATTTCCTTTTCTGATGAGAGAATTGCCAGCAGGAGGACAAGGGATCAGGAGCATGGACTGTCAGGAACCTTGAAATATCCCCTGGATATGCAGCTACTGACAAATAGTAGAGGACCATGAAGTGACCTTAGGCAGTGGGTCTCTGTTAACTTGTTCCCTGGCTCTGTTGTGAACTTCTCCAACTATCTCTCTCCAAGAGAAAAATCTGCAGACAGTCTGATGGATAGCTGATCTCAGCAAGAGCTCCCAAGAGCCACTATGCATCAGGCTTGACTTCTTTCTCCCCGCACAGTCCCCGATCATTAGCCTGGCAGATTTTGCAATCCTAGACATCCCACATGGTCTCACACCCCACCACAGTCCCAGGACATGCAGTTCCACACTCTATCTGAAACCTTAACTGAACACTCTACACCCCCCCCAAAAAACACTATCACTCCACAGAAACAAGACATTTACATAAGTGAGGATCCCATGGAAAGCGCACAAGTCTGAAGAAGTTCCAGGGAAAAACACTGTGTAGTGTGGATGTTCAGCTTAGCTCCAGAGGCAGCTGGCTTTCAGCAGTGTAACACAAACCAATCTGTGTTATCTGACCTTTGGGGAAGGGTACAGCAATATAAATCTACCTACGCTGCCTGCTTCACTTTCTGCATAAGCAGAATAACAGAATTGCTTTCATTCATCCATGTAGCTTTACTTTTTTTTTTCCAATCTCCTTCACAAATATGATGTTAACTCCTCAAATCAAGCTTTAGATTGTTCAGGCTGCAATTTATTTTCTATTAATAAGAGTCAGGCTTTTATATAGCGGCAGCTAGAATGAATTCCAACGTGGTGAGTCAAGGCATTTATAGACCCACAGACGTGACCGAAGGCAAGACTGGATGAATTGTACCCAATCCATCCCCGACCGTCATTAGTCCAACTTGTTCTTAAAAATTTCAGTGATGGAGATCTCACAAATTCCCCGAACTGTACATGCCAGTCAACAACTACTCTGGTCCTTCCATACTTTCTAGTGATTTCCTCATCATCAAGACCAAATAAATGCATGAAGCCATTGTGTGATCTTGAAAGTATTCCTCAAAACCTTATAGCTTTTATAGGGCATAGCAAGACATAAACACTGCGCAACCCACAAAGTACCCTGACTCGCCCGAGCAAGTCAGCCTGAAGGAGTTTCAACTGTCAAACATCTATTTTCAAAGACCACCTCAGCTGACATCTCAGCCACTCAGCTTAGGAACAAAGGAACTGGCTTTTTCAAGAGTTATTCAAGAGTTTTCTCCAGTGCTTGCACAAAGCCCGAGTATTTATTCGCATCATTAATAGAAAGAGGTAGACCAGATCATAGCTGTTCTCCAGAGATGATGATTCACCTCTCTTTGACAGGAATTGTTTAAGGATTTCAGGGTGATTAGAAACTCAGGCACTTCATCTGGTTGCCTAAAATTTGGTGTAATGAATCCTGCATGTTATTCTTTACTAGAGGTGTATGTAGCTGGATACATGCTTCTGTTCTGTTTGTGTAGGACTTAGCACATCAGAGTCCTGGTGCCTGGACTTGTGCAAAGCATTTGACACTGTCTTGCAAAACATCCTCTCTAAATTGGAGAGACACAGATTTAATGGATGGACCACTCAGTGTGTAAGGAATTGGCTGGATGGTTGAATTCAAAGAGTTGTGGTCAATGGCTCAATATCCAAAAGAAGACCGGTGACGAGTGGCATTCCTCAGGGTCGGTATTGGGACTGGTGCTATTTAACATCTTTGTTGGTGACATAGACAGTGGGATTGAGTGCACCCTCAGCAGGTTTACTGAAAACACCAAGCTGTGTCATGTGGTCTACACGCTGGAGGGAAGTGATACCATCCAGAGGGATCTTGACAGACGTGAGAGGTGGGCCCATGCAAACCTCGTGAAGTTCAACAAGGCCAAGTGCAAGGTCCTGCACCTGGGTCAAGCAACCCTCAATATCTATAGAGACGGGGGGATGAATGGACTGAGAGCTGCCCTGTGAAGAAGGACTTGGGGGTGTTGGTTGACGAGAAGCTCAACATGACCCGGCAATGTGCGCTTACAGCCCACAAAACCAACTGTATCCTGGGCTGCATCCAAAGCAGAGTGACCAATAGGTTGAGGGAGGGGATTCTCCCCCTCTACTCCGCTCTGATGAGACCTCCCCTGCAATACTGCCTTCAGCTCTAGGACCCCCAACACAAGAAGGACATGGACCTGTTGGAGCAAGTCCAGAGGAGGCCATGAAGATGATCAGAGGGCTGGAGCACCTCTCCCGTGAGGACAGGCTGAGAGAGTTGGGGTTGTTCAGCTTGGGGAAGAGAAGACTCGGGGAAGACCTTAGAGTAGCTTTCCAGTACCTAAAGGGGCCTACAGGAAAGCTGGGGAGGGACTTTTTACAAGGGCATGTAGTGACAGGACAAGAGGCAATGGCTTTAAACTGGAAGAGGGAAGATTTAGATGAGGTGTCAGGAAGAAATTCTTCACGGTGAGGTTGGTGAGGCACTGGCACAGGTTGCCCAGAGAAGTTGTGGTTGCCCCATCCCTAGAAGTGTTCAAGGCCAGGTTGGATGGGGTTTTGAGCAACCTGGTCTGGTGGAAGGTGTCCTTGGCCAGGGCAGGGGGCTAGGAGCTAGATGACCTTTAAGGTCGTTTCCACCCAAACCGTTCTATGATTCTATTAATTCTGTCATCAGTAAATATGGCAATGTAAGTAAGTAATAGACTAAAATAACAGACCATGAGGCTTTTTCTCAAAAAAACTCCACAGTACATTTGCATTCAGTGTGTTTCTGTCATATGTCTCAAATGTGTCATGTCCTGTTATGTCCAGTCACAGTAAGCTAATGTGACCAACAGACTCCAAACAGAATAGAGAAAAGTCCTGAACTTAAGCCAGAGTAACACGATAAAGCAGAAAAGATGATGCACGAAGAAGGCTGTGTGCCATACTGTTAACTGGTGAAGTTCTAGACTAAGAAATGATATTCAGACACAGAAGTAAGATACATACCAAGTAAAAATAAGGATTCTGAGTAAAAATAAGGATTTTCCCTAGCACATATGTAAAACAAAGTATTGAAACACCTTGGAATTGTACAAATTGGATTTATATAAATGTATTACATCTTAAAAAAACCAGTAGTCTTCAAAATAAATTCCATTTTAAAATAGTATGAGGAAACAAGAACATATATTTAAACTGATATGCACAAAGATATCTGAGGCAACACACTGGAGGTAGGAATAACTATGCCTGTCATGAAGGTTCTTCCACCTCCCTGTAGCATAGGATTCACCTCACTATTTAAAATCTATTTATTAATATCTAAGCCTATCCTATAGGATTCTGTTACAGTTCATGAAGGGAAATTAGTACCTCTGGGGTTCAGCTTATGCTGCCCATCTTAGAAACCTAAAGCTAGCTTATGTTAATTTCACCTTACAGGCAAGTCCTATACCATTACAATTAATTTTTTTTTTTTTTGCTAAATGGTTTAGAAGTGGATTCAGATCTATCTGAGTTGACAGTGATACTCAAGACTGGGATGTATGTCCACCACTGCTCCTCGTAACACTCTTCTCCTTACAATTTCCTACAGAAAAGGGAAAGTACACAATTATGCGAATATGGAGAACCGTAACTCTTGTTCTAAAAACCCTATCTTCCAATTTGGTAATAAATAAATGAATAGAATACCACTTTTAAAACGTACTTCAGACATTGGGCTTCTTGTGAAAATATTAGGAAACAACACCTTTGATCTTCAGAAAGATTACATGATAATGTGGTTAACAACATTTTCATTTAAAGTGGGCTTGAAGGATTTCATGGTAGTATTTAGCAAAACTCACATATTATGACATTTCATTTGCTGTGTTGTTATTTTAGGTCAGACCAGGGATGTATTGTTCAAGTGAACTCCCTGGTCATCCTCCATTGCAGTCTTGGTTCACACCGTGATGTGGCCTTAGGGAACCGCATCCTTTTCAGATGGAGCTGAACCCCAAGCTGTTCTTTGGGAACCACTAACATCCCTTGACAGCTGAGGTGGGCAGCCCTCAGAATGAGAACAGAGCTAGACCAGACTCACCCTCCACCCCAAAAAGGGGCACTGTGGACATTGTTACAGGTGGTCACTTGCAACAGCTTTCCCTGTGGGTCTGCTGCTGTTGTTCCACACCTCTTTTAATGCAGGTGTAGCCCCAGGGAACCTGAAAAGACAAAGCACTGGTCTTACCAAAGTAAATGAAGATGACTGATTTCAAGAGGAATGTAGAAGTTTGCCAGTTTTCAGGAAACTTAGTTAGTGTTTCTCTAAAGAAGAAATTAGAACACCACGTTGGCTGTTTCCACCTTTTTAACTGTGGATTAAGGCAAATTTTAGCTGTTTTCTTCCATTTGATTTGGGAGTTTAGTTGAAACCCCAGAGGAGATTCAATGTCCATAACAGCAGAATCGCGTGTGCCTGCTGCTGTCAAACAGAATTGCTGAGCTGCTGACAGCTCTAAGTAAACGGGATCATTTAAAAGATCACACATACTCTGTGCATTTCTGCTCTTTATCGTTCTTATATCACCATGAGCAGAGATAGTTACACTGATTCATGGTTGGTGGCATCATGCCACAAACTCACATCTCGTAGAAGTAAAAACAAATCAATAATCCTTCTGTAGGAACTAGAAGAGCACTACCCACAATCAAATTTACTTTAAGTTTACAGATAGCTTATTAACTACCCAAATCAAGTGCATATTTTAAATAATGCATAGCAATGTGATCAAGATGAGAAGGTTGGTGAAATGATGCCATTTGTTTGCTTCATACAAAAATTGGGTTCCATCAACTTAATGCCTTTTTTCCTCCATCTAAATTTAATACATTTAATTTCAGAGTGAGTTTTGATCAATGTGTCCAAATGACTTTTAAATGCTTAGATAAGGTTTTATCAGTCTTCATTTTTCTCATTGGAGCCTGGATAATATGTTCAGTGATATATAAAAGCTGTAGCTCATTCCTGGTTTTAAAAGAAGGAAAAAAAAAGAAAGAATGAAAGAAAGAAAAAGAAAGATTTTATTTAAATTATCTGCTCTTTGGAGATTTAAAAAGTGCCCTAAATGTAATATAGCATAAACATTGTTTCCTTATTTCACTTATGACTAGTTACTAGATTAATCCTGTTACCCATCAGTGTAGTGTTTTCCACTTTATTATGCATTTTTCTTATTGAATAGTCCTTTGTTTCTCAACAGATTGTTTAGATTTTTAATATTGTTAGTGTTGAGAGATAAACGTTTTGGTACATATTGGAGAGTAATAAATTGTGTTGAACATTGATAAACTAACGCAATTACTAGCAAGGTCACAGAGTCAGCTAATTTAGAAATATCAGTACTTGGATTTTGAGTTGTCCCCTGGAGAACTGCAGCCACTTTATTAAAGCAGGAGGGTGAGGAGAAAATGGTACATTAGGATTGATCTTTTGATCTAATTGTGGACCTCTGCCATTCCTTGTTTGACCAAAAGTGCTTAGCAAGCAAGAGGAAACACAGTTCAACTAATTGAGGAACATCCCTTAAAAGCCAAAGGGATTGTGGGAAAAAGAAACAAATTGCAATTTGTACAGTTTTATGGTGTTAGTTATCAATGAAAAGGTGTAAATACTGTACAATTAATCTTTGCTTTTCACATGGGAATTTTTGAGGCTTGCAGACATACCGCAATCATACTTTCAATATGTTCAAGCAACTAAATTTCTTATACTGCTGAAGTCCCAATTAAGCAATATTGAAAATGACTAATGTTTTCTGTGTTGTAACTTATCATTAAAGAATTAATGTAAGACCCCTGCAATAACACCTGGTCACTAGAGAAAAATTTATGCTGTTGGACAACATGATATCAGAAATACTATGGTATGCTCCATTGCACAAGAAAAAGGAAGAAAGTCCATCAGCTTCAGAGAGCAAAAATGAGGCCCATATTCAAATTTAAATGCATTTTCTTCAATGAAAGTTGCTTTCATTTACCTTTTTCGATCTCTCTACCTGATGTGTATCTGTTTATTGCACCACACTGGAATCACCAGAATGATTCAGCTTTAAAAGGTATGTATGAATTAGTGGATTGGCATGCCAGAACTAAGAGTAACGACAATGGGAGATGTACCATTATCTCTAAAGAACTGGTTTAATTTGATTCTAGGCAGTAACAACTGGGAATCATTGCCTTCTGAAAGGCAATTGGCTGCCTAACTGAAATGAACAGAGAAAATTATTTATGAAAGGATACATGGCAACTCCACCAAAATAGTATTATCATCATAGATAGTGCATAATCATCATACTAGTTGGAAATTTTTTGTTGGTATTCTCTCGAAATCTCTGTCTCTTTCCTTCCTTCTTCCCTCTCTCTCTCCCCCCCCTCCCCCCCACCCCTTCCCTCTTTCTTCCCGAGTTGTTTCAGCATAAACATCTGCAGGAATGAAGCACTCACACTGATGCTAAAAACTGCAGGAGGAAAATGTTTCAGATGTATTTCAGTTTGGAGATTTTGGGCTTTATCTCTTTTTCATGTTGACATTATTTCATGGACAGTCAGAGACATTGGGACACAGCTGCAGATCTTGACATCTACATTTAGACATATTTAGATAACCACAAGGCATGCATTCAACGAGAGCTAGGTATCTAAGCTTTTATTGTGGTCAGTTGGGACCAAGTCACAGTTAGAGGAGTCTGGAAAGCTATTCAGCTGACCGTATGTAAAAGATGTACATTGACTGTACCGACTAGTCCGTTGCCCGTATGCAGACACCTAGTGCAGACTGAAAGTATCTAATACCATGGCATCATGGAGCTACACACAATTAACCCTACTTCTCGGCCACGTGGTGTATACCTTGGCAGTCTGCAGATTCAATTCTGATTGAAATGAATCGTTCAAGATATGTAGGTTTCCTTGTCCACATCATATTCTGGATTTCGTGGCATCCACGTGCCAGAAAAGGTTGTATGCATGCTCTCAATGTCTCTGCAAAATTCATGCAGAGGAAACCGAACCTCTTTCTTTCACCTCTGGCATCACCATAACCAAATGAAAATATATGGTACAAATACCCTTATTTGCATACTCTCAACATAAATGCCAATTTTGGCACCAATATGCAAAATGACAAAAATAGCACCTATGTTACTCATTCAGCTCTCAAAATACTAAATCCTAAAGGAAAAAGAGATTTGCCAGGGTTTCAGATAAGAGCTGAACATCTTCCCACCAATCCAGGTAGGTAAATAACTCTCAGAAAGGTTAAAGTCCCAAATGAGCTCTGAAAGTTCTACCCCACAGCTACAATGCCCTTTGTATCCCATATAAATACAGCCAACTATACAGCTCGGTTTCAGTGGGAAAAGGGGATGTGACAGCAATAGCAGCAATAGGCTATTTTTACAGTTTGGAAGAGTTGTCATTTGCTTCGCTGTGCTTTGGGCATGAATCCAAATGTTCTAGATCTGAAAATGACCAACCTGTGTTGGAATGTGTCTGTATTGAAATGAACAATGTCTGTGTTGGAATGAACCAAGGTAACTCCTGACTCAGTATTTCTGAAATGTCGTGACAGGATTTACATATAATTCAATAGAAAAAATAAATATATGTTAAACTCCAAGTAGAATTTCAGGGTTCTGATATGCACTAAATGCCCAAATCACTTTGGGCTTGTTAAGTTTTGTTCTTTGATGTACAAGGAAATCAGATTTCAAAAGTTTAAATTTCCTGAGGATTTTTTTTTTTTTCAACTTCTATAATCAGTCACTAGCTTCAGTAGAGATGTGATGGCCAGTCATCCTTTCTGATCAGAGTTCAACACAGTATTTTTCAGGATTTTTGTTGTTCCCTTTTTGGGGAATGCAGTTTTAGGTCTGTCAGTTTTTTAGCTTTGAAGAACATGACCCTTAGTTTAAAACATTCCTATTTAAAGAAAGTAGGATTTTGTATTATAGGTCTTAAGAAAATATCTATGACTCTGGTATTAATAAGACCCTCTCACAGACAGTCCCTCATGCTGCCACAGGCCTGTGCAGAGGTGTGAGCCATTAGGGTTCAATATGCATTCACATGGAAACACTTCTCCTTTCAGCTCCCACGAGAAACACTTTTTGTCTTATGAAAATTCCCAATTTACATTTGTTAATTAGAATGCTTTATTCTAAATAGACTAATTAATTACAGTCACATTTACATTTTAAATTTAAGTGATTATTTTAGAAGATTTTGTAGACTTCTAATTACAAGTGTTGTTATTCTCATTAGGATTTCAAGTGCTGTCCCAAATGAAAATGGCAATTGATCTACTAAACCCCACAGAGTCATCCAGTTTAACTAGTTCTGTGTACTGCCTAATGCACGCAAGCAGGCACTGCCGTGTGACCCAGTGCATGCCAGTGCCAAGTAACTGTGGAAGAATACCTCTTCCTCACAGAATCGAAAAAGATCACCCAAGTTCCTGCAAAAGTGAAGTACAGGTTACCCACGAGGAAAAAAGAGAACTTGCCTGTCTCACTTGCTGCTTAGCTTGGTCAGGAGTAAAGAGATCACAATAAAATAAAAAAAGGTCAGGCATATAAAAATTATATCAGGCTATTTAGGAGCTTCTATAGAAGTTATGACTTACATAAGCAAGCTGCCAACAGGAGCACAGCAAACAGTGATAGTTTTTCTTATGTAAAGAATTGGAACAAGATGGTCACAAAATAGGGAAAAATTATACAGTAGCGTTAAAGTTCATTGGAAACCTTTTGACCTCATATTACTCTTCAGGTGCTTATTCCCAAAATGGAATTCAGTTGGTGTAAATATAAATGATAATAATAATAATGCACATGCAGTGCAATGGAACTTAAAAATCACCTATTTTTATAATCTAAGGAGTCTGTTACTGATGTACTGATCGAGGAATGTAAAAATATCATTCACATCTTTTTAAAAGGATAAGTCAAAATCAGAAAGAAAAGTTTTGCAGAGAGAGGATGTACTTGTCCCATTTTCCAACAGTTTGACTGAGGGATCTGAAAGCATAAGAGTGAACCTGCCAGTCTAATTCTTGGGGTGCCTGTGCAGGAGGTTGGGTGCCTCAGCTCCTCTCCTGTGAACGACTAATTAGCCATGAGAACAGAACTGCCTCTGCAGGAGAGAGACTGATCTCCTCATCACAGTATTTTACAACTTGGTTAATGAGGCCAGGTCACCAGGAACCTGTTGGGAATCTCATTTCCTGCTGGCAGTACTGTTTCTGTCCAAGAAACAGCTGAGAGTGAAGATCTTCCTTAAAATTACCTAATCACTTTATTTAGAGATGCACGGACTGTTTCAGTTTGAGGGAAACTACTGCAGCAAAGAGGTTTCTCTAGCCAAGAAAAACGGAGTATATGTACATTTGATACAATACAGATCCAAAATAGCATCTTAAATTCCTCATTTTTTCTGTCAAACCCACAAAGCAAAGTTTCATTCAGCTCTAACAGCATTGCGACTGCTCCAGATATCGTGTTTTCCTGCAGCCTTTTGCCTGCTGCTGTGCCTTTGAACACTTTGGTTTGCAGCAAGGAAGAGACATTCACAAAATAAAGCTGAAAATGCAGAAATGTCTTACTTCCCTTGGGGCAGAGGGAAGAGGCGCAGAGCAGAAGAGATTTGACTCTGGAGCCAAGGAAATGGGAATGAATAGTCTCCTCTTTCCTAAACCTTCAGTGCGAGTCTACCTGAAAAAGAAGCGGCACTGGCCAGTTGTGAACGTATCTTCACAGCAGAATTAACTCGAGTACTATGTTTCTCTTGGCGCCCATTTCACAATTAATCTGTGCAGTTTGGCTATCAAGGAATACTGCAGCTGATCTCCCATGATTCTGACCAACTAAGGTAGACTTTGTAATGGAGCTATAGCCAGGGGATCTCCTCTTTGAGTTCAGACTTGTGAGGGAGTCGATCCCACCGTCCAGAATAGCTCCTTTTGTCCCAAGGTGGTTCGAGTTTTGTGCATAACATTGCATTAGGGATGAATCTTTACTTTTCTCATTCTAAGAATGTGTAAAATACCCATGAGGAGTGATTAGGAACCTAAAAATAGCAGTCTGCTATATTCAAGTGCTCAAGATAGGCACCTAGGCTATTAGATATGGCATAGGACCTACAAGACTAGTATGTGGAGGTAAAGAAAGATACCCTGTGCACATATTATGTCATTCAACATTTATATTTAGGCAACTAAATCCCATTCCAAGGATCATAAATCCCTGTCATGATCAAGATTTAATTTGTATTGTGCATTCTCTGAATATGTTGCAAGCAAAGGTGCTAAACAGTGCAGCAAAGAATAAATCATAATATTATTATTTGCAACACTGGCCAAAGATGTAGAATGGAAGATCTTATAACCTCAAACCCCATCAGTATTCACATCCAGAATATTAGAAAGAAAGGGGAAAAAAATGACCCCAACCCAAAACCTAACCATTCAACCATTCCTTCAAAACATTCATTTGTAACAAGAAACTAATTACCAGCATCCATGCTAGATGTTTTGTCTTCATCCTGAGTTTTATTTACTGTTTAATGAAGTTGGTTTTCTGTTTTCTTTCATCAGGCAAGTGATGAGGTACAGCAAATGACACCAGCAAATTACAAAATAATCCCTGCAAGTTATGCAAGGAGATAGAGAATCCATTCTCTGTGATCAGAAAGTACAAAGTGATAATAATAGCAGGTTTGATGGAGGTTATGTCTCAGAGCTCTTTAGGTCAGATAATAATGTGCTATGTCATTAGGCTGTGGTATCACTTTCCTGACTATTGTAATTGATGGTTCATGATATGGATATACTATAAAGCAAGTAGTATGTTTTGAAATCCCCATCTATAAAATTGAGATGTGTTTTCTGTAAGCGCTGCATTTCTCTTTGCTCTTCCTTAGGCTATTTCTTTGCCTGAGTCATGAATAATAAACACAAGCAACTTTATTTGACAGTTCAAAGTAAGCTAGCAAGTTACACACAGATGCATGCATATATATATATATATATGTAATAGTATTCACATACATGGTATTAGTTACATATAGTATTCAATATAGTTATATATATGTACACATACACTATCATATACATATGTTCAAAGCAAGCAAGACAGTGAAAGAAAGTAAGGAGGATTGTTCAAATTATTTGGGAAATCTTGACTAGTGTGCTGATAAGCTTTGCCAGTACAGCTAAACAAAAGAGGTCGCAGGAACAGAGGGACAGGACCACCCTGCTCTAGCTGCCCACATTGTTTAATTGTCACCTACCTCCCAGATACATTTTCAACTACTCAAACTACTTCTCTTCCAACCACAATTTGGGGAATAGTTTACTCTAGAAATCAACCTCAAAAGGCAACTTGGACAAGACTGGATCTGTTTAAATCCCTTTATCTTCCTTCCACAGCGTCTTAACAGATTTTGCAATTTCAGACACCCCTACGTATCCCACTTACCCTCAGTTTTGTGCTCCTCACTTTCCTTTTGTCTGTAGGCTGCAACACAGCCTTCACAGTAACTCTGGTGACCTGTACTGAAAAGAAATCAATACATAAACAAAAATTCTGGTTTATGGTCCAAGGGGCATCACGTGGAGCCAAAGGTAAACAGGCTGTAAAATGCGGACATGGTCAGTCTGCGCTGGAAGGTGCTAGCTCTGAGCAGTGTGAGTGACATCCAGCTCTGACATCTAGCTCTCAGCAGCGTCAGTGATCTCCAGTTCATGCCACTTGGTTCCAGAGCGAAGTCCTCTTTTTTATAGCAGTGCACACAAAGCACAGAAAGATCTATAGAGTACTTTTTATTGAATGTGTGCTGAAAGAGCCCGGTTCACATCACTACACAAGCAGTATACTCAGTGAAAATGTAAATAGATCTGACACATTCAGATCTGGCTTTCTGTACGTTTCTTGCATATTCATAAGAACCATTTTTGCAAGCATCAACCTCCCTGAGCTGACAGACATCCCAAAAGTATGTCTACCACAAGTATGGAAAGAGGTGTGTGCCATACATTTTCACACAAGGTCACAGGATTTTACTCTAAACGGACCGTCCAGCTCTAGCAGTGGCTACATTTTTTGGATCCTTTTTGGGTGTTGGTTCCGGATATATCTTTTGCAGTGGTCCTGTCTATGACCAACAAAATGAAGATACTGCTTAACCTTTGAGATTCAGACTAAGATATTCCACAGAGTCTCTACTGTGGATTTCAGTAACAGATGACTTAATGATGTATTATTTAGTTTGGTACCTTAAGCCAAATCTGTATTATGAGCACTTTAGTGGTGTACAATGCCAGGATCCCTACCTGTGAACAGCTGACCTGTGAATATTATTTATACCGGTGAAACCAGCTTAACAACACTTTGCAGTCTCTCAATAAGAAATTGAACTATATTAAACCAGAAGTGCATTTGTGCTGCTACTACTACCCTAGAATTTTTTTGCCAGCAGAGCTGTGCCAGTCTCAGAGCACAATATCCCAAGGCTGCATCATTCATGTGTCCTGGAAAGATATTCCTCCACCTCTCCAAGAGTAACGAATTTCCCATTTCTCAGTCATTCCTTGGCTTCCCAGCTAAAGACTACTGTGAGTGTGTTAGAATGGGAAGGTTAAAAAGAAAAATAGTTTTTTTGTATATTTATGGACAACTTCATCAAGAAACCTAAATTTTTAAGAATGACTTATCTTATGTTATAGACCATCATATATTTGTATGTATATGTGTCTTTATGTGTATGTTATGTATGATTTATCCTATTAAATGTTTCTGGTTGTATTTATAAGCCAGTTATTAGACATTTAAAAGTAAAAATCTAACTTTTAAAACTATTCACTTTAATGATTAGGGTGAATATAGGAGGCTACAGCTATTGCACAGAACTGGTGCATTTCAAAGAGGAGAAATTGTAAGTGACAGTAGCCCTTTATCAATTCATTCCAAGTCAGTTAATTAAACCTAGAATTATTTAAATAAGGTGACAGTCAAAGGAAAAGGTCAATGTTCCCAACGTTTCAATAGGTCTTCCTCATCTCTGGAGTTTAATTAACTCATTTTGAACAGAATGGTCAAAAGTATGCTAAAACTCGTAATTCCTTCCCTGTTTTTTAAATGCAAAATGCCTATTCTCCTTAGGCCTGCACAGTGGCTTTTCAAACCACCAGCAATTGAAGGAAATTCACTCCGCCCTCACTAAACCCACAGACATAAGTCTGGAATCCAAAGTAGCTGAAGTGGTGCCTCACCAATCCACAGCTAAGACATACCACTGCTGCAGGGTCCCCACGGCAGTGGATATGCCAGTCTCCAGGTCAGGAAAACACCTGTACTGCATTTTAGTCAAGAACTGGGGCTAAAGTAGCTGGTGACCTCTCCACTGACCTGCTCTCACTCTGACATTTTGGGGTCATGAAGACCCGCCTTCATTGAAAATAGCTGCTAGAGACAGATTCATGTCACTGATTACTTCCCTCTCTCTCTCATCTGCCCACACTCCATTTCACCAGGCCTGTTAAAGAATTCAATCTTGATGTGTGAAATTGTGCTGGGATTCACATGTTGAAACAAACACGAAGAGGTTGATTCAGAGACTGGAAGAAGCATGCTGAAAAAATGCATGGGTCCAGAGAGAGCATGGGAAAACCCTAGGAGAAAAAGCCTACAAAGAAAGCTTTTTGGAGGTTGTTAACCAAAATAAATTTAAAGTTATGAGCTCTGTTCTGTTGTTTCTTTCCACATAGAGAATCAAATGAACAGAATTGCACTAAAGAAAAACATGACTCTAAGTTTAATCACCTCCTTACAAGAACAACCTGAAAGATCCTGAATCTTTGGCTGGTTAGTCAGTTTGAAAAGAGCAATGGCAGAAATGCCCCTAGTATATGTGCCTACACATAACAAACCGGAGAAATGCTAAGATGCAACTGCTTGTCGATATCCTGGTTGCTTCATGGTAACTTTTTGTGTTGGTATCTTTACTCAACTGTAAGCACAGCTTAGCAAGCTAAAGATACAGCACCTCACCACTTATTTATACACAAAGTCAAAGGATGTACATAACCCACGCACCATGGCAAAGTGGAGGTGTTATAATCACATTTACTACCACTGTGATAATTTACTTTTCTGCTCATACTCTCAAATTTGTAGCAAGGGTGAGGTAAGAACATTAAATGCAAAAAACAAATGTGCCTGAATCCTTTTGTCTACTGCTGATTTCTCTGAGGCAGATCTGTTGGTCTAGAGAAACAGGAATTGGTGAGCTCAGGTAAGACACTAAGGGTATGCAGGAGGACATGATGAGAGATCAATATTCAAGGCATCATATCATTCACTATTGCTCTGATTTTCAGACAAAAAGGAATTTCATGCCAATAAAATATTTTTCCTAATTTGCAGAGCATGGACAATTAATAGCAACAGATCATAAGCATTTAATATAAACTTGAAAGGAGCAGCAAAATATTTCAGCAAAACACTATCAATCAGAGATCTCACAGTACTGGCTCTTTTAATTATTCTGTTGTGAAATGAAATGCAAAATTGTACAATCATGTTGTTTCACAGAACATTTGTGTGATTTTCTTAACTGAAATGCAAATTTACAGCTGGGGTCTTCTTTAATGATGCATGTGCAGCTTTCCATAAGGTCCTTGTTCCTGTTGCACCCTGGAATCCAACAGTATCACGAGAGGTAACTATCACATGGAGCACTCTGTCTTTCAGTTTAAGGAAAAATATCTCCTATCTTGAGAAATTTTTTGTGCAATGAAAGCTGATTCTGCTTTATAAAGAGTTTACCTAGTTAAATAGGGCCCTGAGCCCTTTCATCTCTTACCATTGATAATTTATACCTTATTTTTTCCTTTGAATTTTAATGTTTTTCCTTTGCTTTCTCTTTCAAATACATTCTTACTTTTTTATTACTCTTTGATTAACTCAGGAACAGAGTTTTTGTGTCCAGACAACTTTGCATTTCCTTGTGCTTCTTGCCTCTTTATGTCTTCATAAATTGTGTGTGGTTTCATTAGTAATCCAAAACTTATGCTTTGCTGCAGCTTACAATAAAAATTGCAGCTGTAGTTTCCTTGAGCCTCTCGGAAAAATGCAGCCACATCTATGAAGCTATGAAGCGCTGTCTGTCAGAGAGGCATTTAAGTGAACAAATGGAGGGTAAAATTAGGCTGGTAAAAAGAAACCACTTTTAATTTTTGGAAACACAGAAGAAACGACTCAGTTGCTTATTCATTGCCATTTTTAATTTTGTGAGCCTTACAACATTTTACGATGACCTGAGGGCCAACAAAACAAGTTAGTTGATTCTTTTCCATCGCAGAGCTAGAACAACAAAACTTGTTTATGATTTCTAGCAACAGTGTTAAAATACATCAGTGTCTTTATGTGTTCAGTGTTATGGCAAACATAATTTGAAAAAGCAAATTGCCTTCAGAGGATATATGAAGAAATCCATCTTCTCAGTTTATTATCTCTTACAATGCCTTATCTGGAACATTTCAAAATCCTTGATAACCACTAAACACCTGATCTAGAATTATGAGCACAGTGATCTTCTGGGCACGCACTGGTAAGACACTGCATCATTGTGGTGATAAGCCCGATGTAAATGGTTAGATGAAAACGATGCAGGCCTGTAAGATTTAAGAGCACCTGATACACTTTTAGTTTATATGGGAATCAAGCAGCATTCAAGTTTCCTACACCACACAGGATCAGCAGGTAGAAAGAAAACATTAGAAGCACAGTTCTGCAAACCGTATTCACTAGAGAAATCCTAATCGCCATAAATTTCTATATGGAGATTATAAACTCATGCTTTAATGTGTCAGGTTTACTTATAGAACTATTATAATATCAGGGCGTCTTCAGTCAAATCTAAAGTACAGATATCAAGACACGAAAGGGGGTGAGGTAGAGAGATGGCCCTTATACACTGACCATATGTGCCTGCAGAAAGCGCACAGCTCAGTGAAGAGCTCTAAGCAAACAGACTTTGTCTCAGCTGGTAACTTTATCTCAGCTGTTGAGTGCTAATTCATCTGTCCCCAACAGCTCAAAAGCTGTCCCAGAGGAGAACTGAAAACTCTATCCTTTGTTCCATTTCTTAAAAAAACAGAGCCCATGACTTCATATTGATCTAGTCATGCTAGAGGAAGAATAAAGTTAACAATTGCGGCTTTACCCTAGCTTTTCTCTGCATGTAAGGGTGCTGAGAGCTCAGATGTGCATTACATAGCCTTGGTTAAGGTATTTAATAAGGTGGATAAGAGGTGAATTAGGGAACACATCTGAGTTCTGATCCAAGCTCAAAATATAAATTCTGGGCCTCATTGCCTGCTCCTCCCAAAACAACTTTCTGCTGTATTTTCTAGTAAATGAAGACTGCACTGTGAAAATACAGATATGAGAAAAGACAGCATGGGAGAAATGTTACATTTGCAGGATATCAGCTAACTTCATTCAAATCCAAAAGCCTCACAAAATGATACAGAACTTCTCCTGCTAGGTTTTGTATGAGCTGGCATGTCCTTTTCTTGCTGTGTATTTTAACTCATAGGAGATAAATGTTTAGAGCTGAGCTGAAATAAAAAGTCTAGATAGAGCTGAGCTCTAGGTCACTTTGATGTCTATTATTCTAGTTTAATACACTTATATTTGCAAGTAACAGAAAAACTAGTTGCAACAATAATCTGGGTGCAATCTTTTGATCATTTCCTTCATGTTACTCCTCTTTCCACCATTTGTTTGAGACACATTTAAAATCACTAAAGCAGAAACAATTGTTCTAAGAAAAAAAAATCTTAGATTTACATTAGGGAAGAATTTCTGCAAATCATTTATTACACTGAAAAGGCAAGGGCTACCATTTCATAAAGGTTAGAAGATAAACAGATTAAATGTTTAAATTATATTACATTTGTTGTATTTTTTCATTTGTATAAAATTAATGCTAAACTAGATCCTCTCGAGATTCTTGCAAGAGTCGTCTCCGAGTACTTCTGCTGAAATCAATCTAAAAATATTTAGCATCGTGTAAATCCTGTAATAGGAGCATGCATCTTTGTTAGATCTCGCCAATATTAAAGAGATTTACAAAAATCCAGTGTGTTTGGTATAGTACATTCCTCCCACATATTATGATCATTATTAAATTATTTGCAGATCAGAAAATTAATCTGTCCAGTAAATAAAATGAGATAGTTTATTACAAAGTTCTGTGATTGCAGCTGGATTTCTATGGATACATTAAAAAGTATCAGTGTTTAGAAGGATGTGCATTTGTTTGTGTGTGTATATTTATATGTATATAAATATATTTAAAAACTAAAACTAATGTGTTTCCTTCCCCTCAAAAAAAGCTCTTTTTAGATATTTCAGAAATGGTTGCTTTAACACATTTCCAATGCATTTTCATTAATATTTTATTCCACCATCTTACGAACCCACTTCAAGTCACAAACAATAACAAGCACAGTTAGACTGCCTACAAATGTAGCCTCTTTTCAGTGACTTCCAAATACATGGGGATTTAGTTCAATAAGGCAGTGCACCTGAATGACAAAAGAACTCAAGTGAACCAAGCTGAAAAGCACAACAGCTGTAGGCTTCTGAGCAGACAAAGTGCCTATGTATTCTGGCACCAGGCTGTACTCGAACTAGACCAAAAGCAACACTTTGCATTCAACTTTTCTTTCACAAAAGTAGGACGCGGAACTTTTCTTGACTGCATATTTCATTTGAGATTTAAGAAGGATTAGTTCTAACTGGCCTATCTCTCTGACTCATTTTTCACTCCTTACTATTTTATGGTGCATGCATCTTTTCATCTCTTGCATCTTTTTCTCCCACCAGTGCTACTGTCCAGCTAATTTGGGCTCCACATATGAGGCTAGTTCCAGTTCTTATTCAGGAATGTCAAGTACCTTTGGTTTCTAACAGAATATCCTATCATTTTTCAAAAAGATAATGTATACTACTACATACTACATACTTGAGTATAGCCCATGAATTGGTGAAAAGGGCATCAAATATCCCGATTTGCAGTGAAAGAAAATCTCTAGGTTTTTTGCAAAGAAGTGGTCTTTTCATTTTAGTCTATAGTTTTAGTCAAAGTTGCGGGTGCTTATCAGATCTAAGGCAGTCACAAAAAAGAAACACGATAACATGACAAAAGTGTATCAGATGACTTCCCATGTGATTCTTGCTATTTGTTGTGTTATTTAGTATCATAGTAAATAACAAAATGTGACAGTGAGAAAAGTGAAATCCTGAAGAATGTGTCAGTTCAGAGTAGAGCTATAGATCACTCCCCCATTGACAATGTCTTTATTCCCTTTGCAAATAGAGATATTACTCAGACTGTGAAGTTCTTACATCACTATTGATACATTCCACTTACATGCTTACATGCTTATAGCAGTCAATGCTTTCTAGCCAAAACAGATAAAGGACTAAAACAACATGGCAAACAATGTTGCAGTATTAAAGGTTTAATGTTAAGAGTAATTCTAGTTATACATTGTTCATTGTGTGGACTTTTTGAACACTTCCACTAACATTTTGCTTTTATGTGTCAAAGTACATAATTTTGTGGCAACAAATATTGTCCTGAAGCATTTAGAAAACTCTCCCCTCCCAACCATTTCTCAGTGCATCTCCATCTAAATTACTATTTTCAATTGAAATATAGCTCTTTCCAGCTATGTGTATTAATAAAAGCATAACAGGGTTAAACAGATTAAAATCAATTGCCCATTTTTAATTTCATTCAAAATCAGTTTACATTATAAACCTAACAGTAGAAATAACAACACATCTCTGCACCTCATGGTATATAAGAAAGGTGAGAGGTAATTTTCATTGCTTTACTCCATCATGCTTGCCTTAGTTCCTGTTTAGAACTGCACAGTAACAAAAATGCCCTAGACGGATGTTGTTGTTGTTTGCTATAAGCGAGAAGCATTTTTCCAGAAAGCTTAGAGTTCTTGAGTTCTACACCCATTGTACCTACAATGGTGTACGGACATGAAAAAAAGGAAACGTTTGTAGGAAGGAAGGAACTGCAGCCTGTGGAAAGCCCAAGTTGAAGCAGAAGAAATGTATTGGAGGGAAGGACTGTCAGAGAGAAGCTGTTACGTACCGACTACAACCTCTCTGCACTCCCCAGTGCCCTGCTCCGCACGGGGAGGTGGGTAGAGGAGTCAGGAGTGAAGGAGTGAGGTTGAGCCTGGGAAAGGGGAGAGGAAAGGTGTTGTTTTAATGTTGTCTCTTTTGTTTCCCACTACTCAAACACTTTATTTTGCAGTAACTTAACTATCCCCAAGTTGAGTCTGTGAGTTTTTGCTCACAACAGTATTTGAGAAGCAATCATCTCCCATTTTTCTACTCTACCCACAAAGTTTCTCATCCTGTGTTCTCCCCTGTCCCACAGAGGAGGCAGCGGGGTGGGAGCTTGGCTGTTATCCAGGGTTAATCTACCACAAACATCTCTGAAAGAAAAGCCAGGTGGTTTCTGTATAGAAGAGGAGATGGTAATAAGGAACCAAAATAGCCACCTCCTTTGTTCCCAGGTGGTATTAGCACTGAAGTCTATTTCAGACCTGATGGAGAGCTTCTGTGATGAACAGTTTGTCATTTTTTTCCTGCTATTGTTGATAAAACAGTAGCATCTGAGTCAGTTTGACAATATCTCAGTTTTCCCTTTTCCAATCTGCCACAGCATAAACAAACTGGAAGGCAAAGTATACTTCCAAGTGTATGTATATAAATATGTATGTGTCTATCAAAGCGTATTCACAAGTATATGTGTATATACTTATGCATATATACATACAGGAAAAGGATTTTTTTCTTTCTTTTGTAACGTTAAAACTTCAGTTTACATAGAGAGCCATAAATCCTTGTGCATTAATGAGTCTCTGGACACACTGCCTAGAATGAGGTTCAGAGCAGTAGGACTCATGCTCACTGACATGCCAAGGGCAACCAATTAGAAACACCAAAGAAAAATAATATGATTCAAAATCTGGGTATCTGATATCTATGTTGAAGATTCAGGTTTGGAGGGGTTGTGAAACTGAGCTCCAAACCCTGAAATGACCTCCTTCACTTTGACAGCCAGATGGTCCTTTCTTGTAACAGCCCAAAGTTTAAGCAGTCATCCAGAACGGGATGATCGAAGTCCTTCTACTTCTGAGGTCTTTAGTCCCATAAATAGCCTCCACTTCCAGAAATATGCCCTAGTCACAAGCCTAGAGGGGAGGAGGAGAGAGGGTGAAGCGGAGTTGCTGTTCAGGAATATAGTATTCATGGACCCAGAATGGAAGAGGTCAAGAAGCTTGATGCAATATTTTTTTTATTAAGGCATCAGTTGTTTGAGAGTCTGGGTAGGATAGTGAACCTAAAAGAGAATGAACGCATTTTATTTGTAAGAAATAGGGAAACATCAATGCTTTTTTCTGTAATATTCCATAACAACTTGAAATGTGGATGTCGATAAAATTAAAAGACCATCAAACTGTTGATAATCATTTTCTTTGTGGTTTAGGCTAGTTCCAAGGTACTCTGCATGAGTCACTTAAGCTTTCAAGATATTCTTTGCCTGATATTGGAGACCAAGGATGGTCATTCTTCTTCCTGTCTAGAAATACAACTTGCATTGCTAAAGTAAAAGTTATCAGGCAGATCAGCTCTAGACTTATACGCAAACTTAGAGATTCATTAAGCAAGGTATTTGCTAATTTCTCCAAGAGTCACCTAATTCTCTCTAATCAAATGTTTAGTGAAGGCAGTCCAGTATTAAGAAATAAAGATGGGAAAGGTAGATGTGAGGCACACGACTTTGTGGCCAAGGTAATTAACTTCTGCTTTCCACATCCTAGCAGATGCAGGCTGGAAGAGTCTGGGGATCTAACCTGAAGTCAGCAGTTTTCAACATGGGTAGAAGCTGCCGTCAACCTATAGCCTAGAACAAGGAAAAAGGAAACTCCATCAGCGTGTTTCTGCATTTCAAAGTTAAGACACATTTATTTCTTGACTTATGCAAGATGAGACAAGACAGTGTGAGACTTTGGGAGGGGAGCTAGTCAGAAATACTTCCTCAGACCATAGCATTCCATAAAACCCAGCAACTTTATGAATTGAAAATATTTTTGAAGGTGGTGTAGGATTTGCATTCATGCTGACAGCTTCTGTATCAAGTGTAGCCCAGTGGGAATTGAAACCGCTGAGATATTAAACCTTGAAAAGAGAGATTTATAATGGAAAGGCTGACAGAACTTTAATTATAGCCAGCAGCACTTTAAGCATACTTAAATATACTATGTTTTTATAAGGACATTATAAAAACCAAAGGGATAGAGGTCACAGATTAGATTGTGCTGGAGTAACCACTGCAACACCTAAGCCTTTAGGCCACTTTTGGGCTCATGTTGGCTGACTCAGAGATAAAAAGTCAAGTACCTGAGAATCTAGGCAATATCAGACAATAAGATCTCATGTTTTTAAAATTATTTCACTAACAATATTCACATATATATCTTATTTTCCTTGAGAATGTATATTTGGTAGTCTTTTGCCTTATAAAAGCACATGAAAAAATCAAAATAAGGATAAAGGATCCTTTCCTTATTCAGACAGTTTTATGCCCAGCCCACCTAGTACATTATAATACTAGCAAGAATACACAACATAACTAAGAGTCTGCTATGCTGTACCTTTGTGATTTGTTCATTTTCATAGCTTCTACATTTTGGGGCTCTCAGTGTATAATGTTGTTAAATACTATACCATAGTCGCAAATAACCTGCGGATAAAGATCTGATTTTTCAAGTAAAATTTAACACTAGAGAAAGGAGTGCAATTGACATCCCTGGTAAGTGAACTTGTTCATTTGTGTACAGAACAGCACTGTGGTAAACATCTCAATCACAGCAGCGATTTTAGAACACAAGACCTAAAATCAGAAGCCAGCAAATTTATCTCCTGGAGAGATCATAGTGACCAAAGATATCTCATTAGAAAGGATTAGTTTCAAATCTCAAATGGATGGAATCAGCTTCTGGTCATGAAGGAAGTGAAGGACTATAAAAATTAGTTTGGATGAATCAGTATATGTCAACAAATCTGAGTTCCCCAAGTAAGCACCAACAAGGAGTCTTATAAATACACATTTATATTATGTACTGTGTTACAAAGGTTAAAATAATGTAATACAAGTAACAGCTTGTCGATAAGTTCAGGTTTCCACTTTAGCAAGGAATACCAGAGGACAGCTGTCCTCTGTGCTCATGTAGACTTTAAGCGGTTAGTTTACGCGAAGCTACTGTGAGATAGAAGAAGAATGCATTCAGGCTTCACTCTGGGCCCTCGAAAGTCCAATGGTTAAAAAAATAGTTATCAATAGTACCAAGATTTATCACTCTCAACTTAAGGCAACTTGACCCCCCATGACACACAGGTCAGCTCTTTCGCAGGCTTGGTTTCTGTTCCCAGTCAGGACCAAGCCAAGGGTGAATGGCTTCCCAGTTACCTCATTTGTAAAAGAAAGGGGAGACTACTGACTGGTTCACAGAGAAGCTGTGCAGTTTAGTTATAAAAGTAGTGTAGTTAGTAAAAAAGTAGTATAGGTAACAAAAACATTTTGTAAATGAGAGGATATTCAGGCTGTTTGATACTCTAATCTCCAGTTTAAATATCTTCATTAAGTCAAAAGGCGTATTAGAAATAAGGAGAATATTCTCCATTTTTCATAGTATCTATTATATCCCTTTCTTGGCACACTTCACAGCTAAAGCTAACAGGAAAACACAGGCTGCGTTTTGTTAAGTATTTCTAGGATTAATTGCTTAAAGAATTTATACAGAATGAAAACTATATCTATTCACAAACATTTGTGAAAACCACATGAGACAAAAAAGTCCTCTGTAACCCAAAGACCTTAAGCTAAGACATGCAAAATCACCATTTATGTCCCTGCTTTGACAAATGCAGATTAATTATCTCCTGTGATCTATGAATCCACTGTTATGGATAGTGATTGATAGCTAATAGAAAGTCATGGCTAATATCACTAATATTAGTTAGCCTACAAGTACTTAGCTACGTTACAGTCTCAAGCTCCACCTTGGTACCTTTCCAACCAAAGTTGTGTCAGAACCACTGTTTCTAAGAAAAGTTTTGATTTCAGCAAAAAAGTATTTTCACATAAAAATCAGTACTTATAAATAAAAAATATTCTGTGCTAAGCAATTTTAATGTCTCGTCTTCAAAAGGCAGGAATGTTAATCGAAAAGACCAAGGTACTCATCATTCCAGTTTGTACTTAGGTTGTGCCTACTATTTTTTTCCAACTATTTAGAAATATCGAAGTGATAATATAAAAAGCATAGAAATAGAGTCAGGAGACAAGGAATCTAATCAATGGTGCATCAAGGACTAATTCTTATTTCTTTATTCAATTGTTTATCGATTATTATTATCTTAGGGTGGTTAAAAGACACTCATTTATCAGCTCTTCTTATTGCCAGTCAAACTTGAGGTCTTCACAGTTTGTTCACTGTTAGAAGTGTGGGGAATAGAAAACAGATTTTCTTTGCTTTTGACTGCAGTAACATTTCCAGTGCTATCTAACCTCTCTCTTTCTCTGAACATTGTGAGTCAGGCTGGCTCACACTCCTGCTGTCTCTAGACCGTGCCATGGAAATGCATGCATAGATTTACTGCATTTTGGCAAAAAGTGTGAACTGAGACATGTGGGACTTTGTGCAGGGCTGTCTTGCAAGGATGGGGAAATGCAAGCATGCCAGTTGTTTGTGAAAGACTGCAAAATGGAAGAAGGGGAGTACAGTGTCCTGGTTTGGCTAAAACAGGACTGTTTCTCCTTTCAGGAGTTTTTTCTTTCAGTTAAGTTTCTTCTAAGTAACTGCACTTTCTGAAAATGTAGCTGCATATTTTTCAGACACTGACTGCTTTCAGACTTGATAATGCTCAATGTTTATAGTTGCTACTGAGGTATCAGGAGGATTGATACGCAGAAAGGCCCATGTTTATACTTA
>NW_009607994.1:0-23874 GCF_000690535.1 Cariama cristata
TAGGTGGGTCCGCGCCTCGCCCCAAGCGAGGCCTGCGCTTGGAGGTAAACGATCCTCGGGTCAATTGAGTATTCCACTTGTTAAAATGGTGCGGTTTTTTCCCCCCAGTTTTCAGTTGCTCTTTTGCCTGACTGGAGTATTCTACTCTGAAATCTTTGCTTCATCAGCTATACAGTTACTCATTTTTTTAAAAAGTGCTTGTTAGATAAGCTAATAGGAGTTGAGCTGAGTATCTCTTGTTTACAAAGGCATAGTATTCAGACTTGACATTCCTGTAGCTCCATTTCATTTTTTTTGTTGTTTGGTACAGCTATGAGGGTTGTTACCAGTGGTCTGTCTCTACAGTGTGGATTCCTCTCTGTTCTGATTTTCCAGTTCCTCACTTTTAGCTGAAAGGATGGTACTCGCCTGCCTTGTCCCAGCAACAGAAGCCTGCTAGGACTGCGTAACCAGGCTCTCACTACTTACCGACCCCACTGACACACTACACCCGCAAACTTCTGGTTTGCCATCACTAACAGTTTCCAGTTTTCCCGATGAATTCCTGAGTGGTTGCCAAGGTGCACTACCTTAATTTGTAGCCACCATAGGACCTTCCCTATGATCCTCTCCAACATATACCTTGCAAAGATGAGCCTGTTAGAAAATACTGCTCTCTGGAAATAACACCTGCTTGGTAAGACATTTGATGGCACTTTCATGCTGGCTGCAATAATAAAAACAAACATGACTTGTTGCAAACAATTTATTAGGTAGTAATAAATAAGAATTTAGCAGAAAGAACTATACAGCAATAAGGCATATTAATACTATTATTAAATATGCAACTGACACACATTTTAACATTTTTTCCTCTAGTTTTCTAACAAAGTGCTATGTAGAGAAGTGTATTTCTGATACCAGTGCCAAGTGATAGCAAGGATGCACTATGAAGCACCTAACGGTGCCTTATTTACCTTAAATAAGATACAGCAATCCATGAAGATTTACTGTTACTTATGCTAGTGAAGTTTAAGTAGAAAAGTATAGCTTGCTAAGAAGATTATAAAATATAAGTCTCCTATTCACTTTTTTTAACTACTTACTACTTTAATTTCTTAAACTGCACTTACTAGTAGTAAGGTATGAGTGAAGTTACTACACAACAGCACAGTTCCTAACATTCATTTTAACTTTTGTTCAAAAACTTAGAGGCAAGTGCTAATTTTTATTTTTTTTTTAAACTTTTTTACAAAATATTGCACACTGTTTTAGCATGCAGTTTACACGGAAGAAATAGTCAAGTGCACTTAAAACCCTGAAATACAAACAGAAGTTTTAAAGATTTGTGTATTTTAACATGCAAGGATATGTTTCAGACTGCATAGGGTCACACCTTCCACTTGGGACCCAACTTGTTGAGACCCAATCCTGACTGCAAAGAACATGCAGAATGCTTACAAAATGTATCTGACTTCCTTGCATTAAATCTTCATTCCTGCATCCTGTACTGTTTGTAGCCTCAAGAAACTGAAGTAATGAGTAGGAAAATTAGTTTAACAGAAATAACTTAGTACCTCCTCTATGAGTTTTCGTTACTGCAGATGTGTTGCAATCCACGGTAAGATTTATTAAACTTTCTGAGGTCCTCTGAGTAAGATTCATTTGTAGATCTGTATCTCCTCCTCCTCCATATATACATTTTTATATTGCACAGCAAAAGTAAAGATCCTTTTTTTTTTTTTCTTAAAACAAGCATGCTTAACATTTAATATGGCTTCTGAATGATTTTAAAGTATTTCCCTTTTCACATCCTAACGCAGTATTTTAGAATAAATATGAATACAAAGTATGAGAAAATTAAGAGTAAAAATAAAGCCAGCTATAACGTCTGTCAGAAACCAAATAAAAACCAAGAGTTTATCAAAAGTAGTTGCTCAGTGGTCTAACTGGTCTTTTAAGCATACTTACCAACACTATCTTTATTAAAGTGTGTCTACAAAATATTGTAACATATATAACCTTGATGTTCCACAGAATGACATGAAAGGTAAATAGGTTAACTGAGACTTGCTTAATGGCACTGGCAGTCCCATGGACCTCTGGGAACAAAAACCTTACTTGATTCATGCTCGTCCAACTCGGTAAACCATTTACATTTCATTAGCTTTATTGGTTAAGCTCAAACCCTACAATAGCTTATATAAGAAACACAAAAATATATATAAAAATAATAGATATGTTGTATAGTTTTTTAAAAAAATAAACCATGCAGCTTCTGTACAAAGTTACAAAACTGTACAATGACTTTCCTATTGTGTAAAATTCATGTACATGGAAGTCTTCTGTTATGATGAGAAGTAAGTTGTTTCTTGCTTATCCATCAGATGCTATTTCATAACTATTATTCATGTCCATCATTCATTTCTTTCACTTGGCATTAACTGGCCATTTAATTTCATCAAAAGTTTTACAACAAGACCTGCCTATATAAAGGTATACAATTAAATTCTGTCAGCATTTCAGAACTATAACACAATCAAGTATATGACAAATGCAAGTAGATAAAAATAGTAAGTTAGAAGTTGCCTCATTTTAGAAATAAGGATAATAAAACTTAGATTCTTCTCAGCTATCAGAAAGTGTTTTTCAAAATATTCAATCATTTCCCGTATAACCACCTTAATATATAAGAATCAAAAGCAACTACTGTCAAAGTGTGCAAAGCTGTAATTTTGTCACAACACATGTTAACATGGCGTATTACCACTGATGTAGACTACGGGTGGAAAAAAAGCATTTTCCATCAGACATCCACAAACATTATCAAAAGTTGCTAGCAGTAATTGCAGTGAAGTTGCTTTATGATACTCTTCACAGATCCTCAGTTTTATCCAATCTCTAACTCTACTAGTTTTGATAGCAAAGTTACCACCTCTAACTCTGTGGTTCTCCTCATATTTGGAATTATCCCTAAGAGTCTGAGGGCTTGGGCACATGCAACAGTTTCAATTTAAAAAAAAAAGTTTACCCTAATGATTAGAGATGCATTTTATGTATATTGAACCCTACAGGCTTCACATGCTAGGAAAACAAGCAAACATTCTGAAATACTAAAAAGAAAGTTTTAAGATCATTCTTGTGGGGGCTTGGCTTGGGCTTCTTTTATACTGTACAAGGGTGGTCCATCTCAAGAGAGAAGAGGCATGTATCTAGTTTAGGAAAAAAATAATTGAACGGAAAGGATGAAAAATGACAATGCTTACCTGTTTGGTATGCACAATAAAGCTCATTTTGTTTTCCAGACTGTGGATTTGAAAACATGTATCTCCATCTCCCAACTGCCACATAAAGCAACCATATTTTAGGCTAAGGAGTAAAGCCTACAATGAAATGTGGGAAACTGTCACTCAGAAAATATTCTTCATACTTAGAAACTGAACTTTCCTTCATTCACTTAGACAGGATTCTGACTTAGAACAGTATGTTCCACAATTTAGTAGCTTATAAAGTAAAGTGGAAAAGTCCACGGCTTTTGATTAGTAGTGCCTTACAAAGATCTTAAAATCTTGGAAATCTCCACAGAGAAGTTTAGTTAAACAGTTGGTTGTGAAATGACTACTAGTACAAAGAATTTAAGAGAACAGAATTAAGCTTAACGGTTATCATTGGCAGTTAACTTAAACTGACCTTTGTTTCCATGTTGAGGAGGTGCAGGCCTTTTACATTTACTCCTACATACACTTTGATGACTTTATGGCTACTTGAACTTGCTTTGGTGAATATCTGTCCTGTGAAAAAAGCTGCTCCATAAGTAGGAATTTCCCAGCAATTCTGCAGGAACATGCGCTGAAGGTGATGCATCTCTTTACTTACACCTTCACTGGTGCTGAGATTCTAGAAATAAAGGAACAATGGCAATCAACAAGTCTTCCCAAATAGTTGTGGTTATTTGAAGAAAATCCACTATTTAGTGGAATTCCCACTAAACGAACATTCCCAAAGTGCTTTCTCAGCAACTGTCTTCCTACATCTAAATTAAACCCCAGAGCCACAGAAAGGCTCCAATGCCAAAAGAGACTGATGCAGAAAGCAGATACCTTATGAACCTCTATCCTGGTTTGGCTAAAACAGGACTATTTCTCCTTTCAGGAAGGTGGTTTTGGTTTTTTTTTGGTTTTTTTTTTTGTTTGTTTGTGTTTTTTTTTTTTTAATTTCAGCAAAGTTTCTTCTAAGTAACTGCACTTTCTCAAAGCACAACTACATGTTTTTTGGACAGTGTCTGCTTTTCAGACTTGATAATGCTTGATGTTTATAGTTGCTACTGAAGTATCAGTAGGATTGGTATGCAGAAAGGCCCATGTTTATACTTATCCCCATGAGAACCAAGGCCACTGCTGGCCGCCTTTTAAGTGAGTAAAAATTCATAAAAGGGTTGCACCTGCGGAAGGGTGCAGACGGGACAGGTGCCCAAAAACTGACCAACGAGGTATTCCATCCCATCCACATCATCCTCAGTACAAAGCTAAGGGATCACGAGGGTCGGTCTCTCTTCTTTCATGGCCGGCATCCCTGTGGGACCCTGCTCGCTCTTCTGCCTCCAACCCCGATCCGTGCATTCCTGAATCCGGTTCCTGTCAGCTGCGCAGTCCGGTCCGGGTGCCCGCCCTGCCGCGGCAGCACTGCGAGCCACTGGGGGCTGCAATTCCCTGACCATCGTCGGGAAGCTCAGTATCGGTTTTGCATACTTTTCCTTTTATTGCTATTATTAGTAGTATTAGGAGTAATATCATTATACTCTTTTTTATTATTACCGTTCTATTAAAGTAGTTTTAATTTCCAACCCATCAGTCTCTCGCCGGTCCCTTCCCCTCCCGCGGGAGGGAGCAGATAACAGCGAGCCTCTGCCGCCCGCCGGCCCAGCCTTACACGGTGGCAGCCTCAGAAATGTGAACCACAGACACCTAACCTCTGCAGGGCCCCACAATTTTGCCTCTCTGGGAAGCATGTCAGTCTCATCAGGGTTAAGCAGCTATGCACCCATCTGTCCCTAAATGCATCACAATCCTTAAAACTAAGCATTCTTCCTCCTTTAAGAAGTCTAGTCCAGTGAAGCATAGTAAGATGAGCAAGTACCTCCCCCCAAAACACATGGATTTTTTTTTTCTCCTTTTCTAAGCAAAATAGAGGTGCAGATTTCTTTTCTGTAGTGCAGCCTTCATTCAGAATGAGACAGGCTTCTCTTTCTTCCTCTTCAGTATAGTGAAACGGTCACAACAAAGGATCGCTAGAGTGCTTCCACCTCAAAACAGACTGATGTAAAGTACCCTAACAAATAAAAAACTTGGCTGGGCCACACATGAGATGAGAAGGCACAGGCATGAGAGAGAATGTAAGTCTTACAGTTAGGGAGCCATGACTGGGGGGTGTGGTGGATGGGACTAACCTCTTTGGATTCACACCCTGCATTACAGCTTATCTGAATTCTACACAACCATTCTAAAAATATAAAATATATGAGTATCTTTGGAACAAAAGATTGCAACTCCTTTCCCCTTCCCCCACACCCCAAAATAATGGCTAAGAGCAGAACTCAAGAAAGTTACGCTTATTCTTACCTATTATCTGATACAAGAAAGAGCAGAGACTACTCTGCTATGCCCCTCTGCTATACCATAGTCTTAGAAAGACCACCATCATCCCCTCCATCAGTATTACAAAGAACAGGAATGATCTGCTGGTTTCTGACAAAAAAGGTGTAGGCACCAAGAGAAAGTTTATGATTGAGTAACCTCATCTCAAAAGAGGGGCAAGGCCTGAAAACACTCCCTGGGTGCCTTTGCAGTGTTTTCTGTCAGCTACCTTTAGTGATTCATGTCAGGCAGTACAGTTGTCCCTCTGACACACCTCACTTTTTCCACAACTTTTTATGAAGTTCAGTAATTTAATCTTCAGGTGCCATAGCCCTCAGTTAGATGTCTCTTACAGAAACAGCCCAAGTCCACATTTAAAAATTTTGCTCAATTAACGGCTCTAGTCAAAGGTGTTTGTGCGTGTGTACATGCACGCATCAGCAGCACTATCAGATCCCTAACATACAAGTTACACTGGCAAAAAGGACATCAGCCACAAGCAGATGTGAAAATATAAGTCAGAATAGTGGTTTTTTTTTTTCACATGTATGCCTGAATTAGCAGTATCCCCAATACACAGTTAACACTGAAGATAAATGAACAGATGACAATTATATTTACTTCTCACAAACAGATCAACTGTAACTGTACAAGAAAAACAGCATTCCAACAACCCATCCCAAAAATTCAGAACATAGACATTTCTAGCTTTATATACCAGTACTTTTGTTCATTAACTGACAATCAAACAGTCAAAAATGTTTAAGACAGGATTTTCTACTATTTATCTCACCTTGTATTCATGAAGTATCCTGTTTGTCCAATGAGGAGCTTTACTTTTTAGTTTAGTGACTGGTACTATAGATTTAAGATTTTCTTCACTAAGAGAAAAACAAAGCAGAAAAAAAGTTTTTCTTCACTAAACCAAGTAAGGAGAAAGAACAATGACTGCCAATTTGTATCTTCATGTCATATATTGAGCTAAACAGTTAGCTCCTACTCTATCTTGCCTCATCAGGTAAGAACCTTTCCTGAAACATAAGCTAAGGCTTTCTAAGATACAATGTAATTCTCAGTTAATGGAGCTCCAGCTTTGTGTTACTTTGTATTATGCATCATGGACACAGCACAGAGAGGAAATGCTAGCAGAACATGTGACTCTTACTTCATTACAAATCAGTTTGGAAGCCAAAATTATATACAAACAGCCATTTACGCTAGAATATCACATGCTCAGAAAAGATGACAGCTTATAGATACTCTTTTCACTGCTGTATTCAGCACCACCAAGGACTTGGCCCAATTAATTTCTACATGAAAGTTATACAGTACCTGACATGAATGTGAATCTATTTATATAAAGTGCCTTTAAAAAAAAAACCAACAAACACAGCAAACAAAAAACACTGAAAGGAAGCCTTTACTAGTTTGCTTTTATGCACAATTAAGTTAGGTTGCATCACTAGGTTTTTGAGACTATTTAGTAACTTTTAAATTATACTTGTCAGTAACTGCAAGTATGATTTACCAAGCAAAAGCCCTGCACAGGACAATATATCCAGATCTCTGAGGTCAAGGATACTCTCATACAAACAACAGCCTGGATATAGTTTTGAAATGACCAGTCTTTTAAAAAACATTTGTCAACTACAAAAAAATGCAGAATATAAATCTTTTCATCTGTCTGAAGAAGAACGAGTTGAGATATTTTCCAACACCTTCATTTGCATATGGATGGAAAGCATGCCCACATGCCCATGAAGCTCTTCATCTGGCCCAAATTATCTTTCCAAGTAGTCCTGTCTATAGAGTCAAACACTTCCATTAAGCAGGATCAACTCAGAACCACATGGCTGATTTGCCTCAGTGTGGAAAGAACACCGCCCTGCAGCTGCTGCAATTCCGCAGGGGGTAGTTTTGTATTAAACCCAGCTGCGTTTAACTGCACACTCCTGCAGGTGGGCAGTCCCACTTAAAACAACTTCTCCTTATAGCAACTCTAACTGCAGGGCAAGATGGGTCAACAGCTGAAGGTACTGAGAAGCACCCACCCCTGACCATTTTCCAGTCAGTGAGCTCATTCACCTAGCTTACTCTGTAATGGTACAGTCTCTACAAGTAAAAGAAGGAAAATAAAGAAATCAACATGTGCAGCCAGCCCTTTCAGAGGCAGCCCACACTTGCATCACAGTAAATGTAGGAGAAAATGCACCCTGATTTACTGATGGTGCACAATACAACCAAAAAAATTAAGCCAAGACAGCTCAGACGATGCTGTCAGTGACAGGAGATAAGAAGTATAGTAGCATTCCAGAATAGCACAGCTGCTGCTACATGAATGAATTGAGGTGGAGATGGTAGGGGGTGGACTGAAGGTGCACACAGTACGTAACTGGAATCCTGATGTGTTCAGATACTGCTGTAGAAATGCATGTGGGAGGAAAAAGCTATATCCCAGAACAGCTCAGCTACTGTTGTGCTGGCAAGCAGGGAGAAGGGGAGAGAAAAGCACCATCTGGCAGAGCCCTACTGGTGCTATGTTTCTAACCAGTTTAGTATAGCAGTTCACACACAAATGAGAGAACAGAATTAATATCTCTGCACGGTCTGTCCTCTTCAAAGAGGGAGGAAAGCCAGTCCCAGAAGTTGGTCTAACTGGACACAGTAAGAGGTTTCTTCAAAGTCTCAGTCCTGTCAAAACCCTTCATTCACATAAACACTGTTACCCATTTTGGTATTATTGTATGTCAGTATAGACTTACAGAATACAGAACCTCCATCCCTCTGCCTGGGACTGCAATAATTAAGATTAATATATTTTTCAGACCCCATGTCCAGCTTCTATTAATGCTACAAGGGTTATGCGTTACTCTGAAGTAGAGCTCAGTGATGGAGAAAAATAATAAATACATCATACCTAAAATTTGAGAGTTCCATAGTAAGTGCTATCTAAAAATACTTAACCTAAACCCATAATTTTAAGTTTTAAACACACATACTTACTTTAGAAAGCCCTGTTTATGTTTCTTGCTTTCATAATTTCCATAGACTATTTGTAGAAGCAGACTTGCCAGTGTGATCAGCTTGGCATCAGGTGATGTATAGAAACCTTTCAGTAAATTATATCTGGCTTCATCAAAAAGGATAAGAATAGCCAACGGATCCTCAATCTGTTAAAAATATTTAAAATAATATGATTTCTTTGTAAAAGAAAATGAGCTTAGAAACTATAAATACAATTTCTCACCAATTCAGAGACAAAAGACAAAGGTGTGATCCTGACTGTACATTTTAGTAATGATTTGTAATAGAAAAAATGACATATTTTCATCGACTTAATTCAAAACTTCACTGATCTAACACACTTACAAATAAAAAGTGACACACTCAATCAAAGTGTTCACAGAAATAGTGACATCTGGGTTTTCTTCCCCCTCATGAATCCATTTTGAATAGTATGTTTGAATAATCCCATTGAAATTGACCCGTTAAATATCTGAAAAATCACAGCACAAGGAAGAGAAAGAAAATTGAGCACGTTGTTTTTTAGCTGTGTGACAGACAGATAGAGACTGAAGCACATAAACTTATGATAAACCAAACAGTTAGAAAGGTGAGAAATATATCAGAGAGAAGGACGAGGGAGAGGATGAGGGAGAGAGAAGAACCTGAAGACTCAAGCTATTACAGAAAAGGAGAGGAGGGGTCCAGTTTAAATAAGTTTGGAAATTACTACAGTCATTAAACACACTGAGTGTTGATGGTCAAAGTGTTCTGACCATGACCACAATTTTGCACTATCACTTCCAAGTGCAGACCTTTTTTTCTATTTCCAGTGGAAGTCTCACATCTCTTCTCAGGAAAAGCTGTGAAGTTTCCCTTTGAGGATCCAAGTTTGTCAGCTCAGTGAATATTTCAGGCCAATCTCGAATATGCTGCAAAGGCTTGTGGTATGGCTTCAGTTGGAGGCCTGAAAAATAACAGGTTTTGTTTATAAATAAACAAACATAATAACCCAGCACATACACACATATATGATTAAATGCTGCACCAAAACCAGAGTATCTGAAACTGAGGACCCATTAACAAACATTTTTCCCTATGTTTTCTAAACTGCTATATATAAAAGGCTTTGAAAATATGGATTTATTGACAAAATTCTCAGCATCAATTCATCAAATGCACTAGTGATGAACCTTTATTATTTTCAGCCTCTCAAGAGTGAAGTTGTATTTAAAAATTTAATGGAATATCAAGATGGGCCTTAAAAACACAATTAAACATTAGAGACTGTTGTCTCAATTATGATGAGAAAAATACAAAGTCCAATGAACTTATTTCTCACCGAAAAATACAGATATATCTTATCTTACAAATGTATTTGCCTTTTTTGGATATATATAAACCATGAACTTTTCAGAACAGACTTTTTTTCTTTAACCTGTAAAATATCTTGATTCTTAACAGGCTACAGTCATTCAATGTTTCATGTTCTCCTGTGTATATGAGAGCTGAGAAATCAATACAGAGCTTCTGACTACAGTCCTACTATGTACTAGATTCCATACCTTCAGTTACACTCATTCACTTACCCTGCCTGTCCTTGTGATTACTACTGCTCGGCTTTTTTCTAGTAGTGAGGAACTAGAAGGCTTTATCTGCCTCATCCCCTGTGCTCTGGCTTTTACACTGTGACATTTCACATTGTATGTAAAACTTCAAAGGACATGTTTAGTGCAACATCTTTTCACTGAGAGTAATCTGTTTACTCAACTTATCTGCCTTACATTCAAACACAGAAAACCATTATTTGTCCTACAAACAAGAAAACTATGGTCTTCACAGTTGTACACAAACGGCAAGAAATACATTTTGTAATGAAACCTGTCCATTAGTTTGAAGCTGTAAATCAGAAGCTGACTCATTTCCAAACTTAGGCTAAATATCTAGAGAATTGCTTGTTTTTAAACAAACTATGTAGCAGTGAGCTCTTCCTCTCAAATGCAAGGGTAATGCTTCAATGATTTGAGTAAAACATGACATACATATTTTAAAAAGCCACAAGCAGCAAGACTTCAACACTCAACCACTTCTTTCTCTTCTAGACTTTAACATCTAAATTTGACTGAAGGTTACAGTAGTCATGTGGCATACAGCAAAGTAAAAAGTCAAAAGGCAGGACACTGGGAGAAAGATTTAAAAAGAATGAAGAAAAGATTTCCTGCAATACTTATAAGATTAAAAAAAAAGTAACAAAAATAAAATTTTGAATGAAAGGCTTCTGTGTTAACGGTACTGTCAACACAGTGTCCTACCACACCTGAACCGTGCTTTGTAAATCCATTATGTATCCCACAGCTATCTTGTTGCAGCAGTACTGTTGACTGCGTTTTCTAACAAAATACAATCAGAATCATTGACTCTTTTGTGGTTCTATTTATATTTTGCTACATATCTCAGGCTACAATTATAATATACTTTTTATTTGGATCAGAAATACCAAAAAATACAGCAAATGTAATAATGACATTTTGCATCAGAATTACCTCCCACCAAATATATCTGAAAACTTGTTTATCAAAAATCATTTTAGTGCAAAACACATGAAAATTCATATGATTAAAGGACCTAATGAAAAAATATTAATCAGCTTTAATTACTAGTTTTAAATAGATTAAACATTGGTAAAAAGAACTGCATGCATCCAATTTCAGATACTCTGGGAAGAAAAATACCACTAAAATCAGGGTACGTTAGCAGTAAGGACTACGACAGCAAAGATGCCCTGTAACAAAGGCAATCTGCACCAGCCTTGTCTTCCTAGATGGAAACTGGGGAGGGACTTTTCACAAGGGCATGTAGTGATAGGACAAGGGGCAATGGTTTTAAGCTGGAAGAGGGAAGATTTAGATGAGATATTAGGAAGAAATTCTTCACTGTGAGGGTGGTGAGGCACTGGAACAGGTTGCCCAGAGAAGTTGTGGATGGCCCATCCCTGGAAGCGTTCAAGGCCAGGTTGGATGGGGCTTTAAGGAACCTGGTCTAGTGGAAGGTGTCCCTGCCCATGGCAGGGGGGGGTGCAACTCGATGGGCTTTAAGGTTCCTTCCAACCCAAACCATTCTACGATTCTATGATGAAATAAGTTCTAGCTGCCACAGTGATAGAGGGTCAGACCTACTGGGGGTACCCAAAGTGATGGCTAAAACGGAGAACCTCTCTATACCTCTGAAAGCACAGTTTGGAGACATCAGGCTGGAAAGGCTGGGAGTTGATCTACTGGAGGAAAGCTTAAGCAGAGGAAACAGAAAAACTGGTTTCACTCCCTGAGCAAAAGATAGAAGGAATGAGGCCTACAGGGATTACAGAGTCTCTGGCAGGGGCAAAGTGTATTAACAGACAGTCAAGACTCCTAAAGGATGGCTTTTAAAAGCTGACAGAAAGAGGGTAATACAGACCTGTCAGAGAGCATGTTTCCTGTTTTCCTAAGAAAGTATTTTTTTCTAAAGGCAAGCAGAAATACAAAAAAACTATGATAAACTGTCAAGTATAACAATCTTCCTTGTTACTTACTGAGGTTTTCAGAACAGATCCAGATAGTGAAGTACTGCTGAGTTTCTTGAGACAAACGCATCCCCTCCATTATCTGCTGTACAGTAGTATTGTTTCCATGTTTCAACTCAACAGAGCGATATGACCCATCCATACGGTAAATTCGTGCCTTTTCATACTACATAAAAAATTAAACATATTAAACAAAGAACTCGTGAAAATCCTTTTTGTTGGTGCTTCTGAAGAGGAAAGCAATTTTACCATAATTCAGCAACATCCATACTGTTGAGCAAAAGAACATTGCACAACTCTTGCATATTTACTCTTTATCAAAACTGCTCGTTTCATGTCCTATGCAAGTTCTTATACTGTGCTTTTACCATAATAGCTACAAGAAAGATCTTACTGGTATTTTAAGGACTTCACTTCCGTTGAACTCAAAGGCAAATAGGCATTTAAAAGTTCCCTGAGGGATTTGGGCTCAACTGCCTACCCATATCCCAAAAGGTCCACCTCACTATTACTGGCAGGTTATGAATTATTCCCCTCATTGGTCTATACTAAAAAGACTGATTTTTCAGAGGGAAGCACCGCCCTTTACACAGATCCCAGTACAATAAGAATACAATCTCACTAAGATCTTCTAGCGCTTCTATAATATTACTACTAATAAATAATTTTTCCCCTTCAGAACTCCCATAGCTTTCACTGAATTGCACATGGGCCCAGAGTGTGCCTCCTGAAAGATGTACTTAAATGTAAATCAGCTGCTTAAAGCATATACACTGAAGTCATAAATCAATGAAACTTCTTGTTTTCATCTCTCTAACAGGTTAAATGTTGCAGCTGCTTGAATAAAAAAGTTGCAGGAATTTTTAACTTCCCTTCTTCAAATCTACTTAGTCATCAAGAACTAAGTACCTAAAAACTTCTGGAAAAAAAGATTAATGCCTTGGAAAATGACAACTGACTGAAAATGAGGCTGGAACGGAAAACATCAGTCTATTTTTGCTGCAGTAGTCACTGTGACTCCTATTGCAGTAATTTCTATTTTTTTTTATTTTAATGTGTTAATTCAATAGTAACAAGTGACAACATAATATCACCTATTACACCATGAAATCTACTTAAAATGTTTGCATTAGTCTTTTAGAGTCATTAGACACACATCTGCCATTTGATCAACTGCATAATAAGATCCCTAAAATAAAGGAGGTCAATTCCTTCATTAATTATTTTGGAAGATTCATTCATATACAGTGAAATGAAGGTAATTTAAAACATCTTGAAAAACTGACAGGTTTACTGCCTCCTACCTACAGATACAAGTTGTATCTGAAGTCAAAGAAAAGAAACAAGTGGTTTTATATTGTTCGGCTAATTTTAAATCTACTTCAGGATGAGAGGAGTCACATTGTAAATTTTGTTTACTATGCTGGCTAGATCTCCACTGACTGCCAAGGAAGCCTACACTGACTAACTGATGTAAAGCCTATTTTGTGGAAGCCTACATTTAGCCAGCTGAATGCTCCTGTTTATCAACATATAAGATGACAATGCATAAAGCAAGCTAATGGTTGTATGATCAAAAGCGGACATAAAATCGGTAGCTGATGCGATGCTCCTACAAATAAATCAAAACATCACATTTAAAGTCTTACATGTATTTCTTGAGCAATAAATAAAGATTGAAACATTTAAAGAGACAAAATGTCAGTTTGTCAATATTTATGCTAACAATTTCAGTGTACTGCACATTTCCAATAACAGCTATAAATCAGCCTATAGCTCTTCTACAAGTTTATGTGTACATTAAACTTTAAACTGTTTAGAAAATAAACTCATACAGGTTTACTTATGGCTTCCTTCAGCAGTTTTGCAGTTTCTTCCCACTCATTTTGTTTGTTCTCTTCACAGACATTCAGTGGAGATCTTCCTTGTTGATCAGTAATGTGCTACAAACAGAAACAGAAACACTGATAATACATTGTTTTAACTGTTTTCACAAAATTTACACATTTTTTGAGATAATTAAAATCCTTGATCCTAGGGTTCAAACATTTAATTTTATATATAATGGGAAAAGTGAAGTAATGAAAAATTATCTAACTGTCTTTTGGCAATCTCTCAACAGGGTCATCGCGTTTACACATTGTGATCTGGACACAAAATATTTCAGGTACACAAACTAGAAACTGTTGCTAAAACTGATATTTCTATACACAAACAGAACTTACTCTGTCAATTTCTGGATGATTTAATAGAATTTGTACTATTTCAGCATGCCCACCTCCAGCAGCAAAATGAAGAGGAGAGCTAAGTTGGCCGTTCAAAAGATTGGGATTGCATTTCCCTTTCTCCAACAGCATTCGAGTGGCTTCAACTTTTCCATACCTGCAGACAGGTTTAAAGTGGAACAGACACAGCAAATGTAAAATAAAATCTTTTTTCGGATAGTCCTAAATAGGGAAAAGTGTATTTCAATGCTCAAGAGCTTTTAGCTCTGAAATGACACCAAAGACAGTAGAACATTAGTAAGTTTGTAGAAATTAGTATCAGTTCTGCACTTCTTTGATAACCATTGGTCTAGTAAACATTTATTGGATTCATTACAGACACATGGAACCTTGCTTTAAAGTCGCTAAGTTTGGGTAGTTGCAGCAATTCAGTCATGGCAAAACAGAGCTCAGCCTTGCCTGAAAAAAAATAATCTGTGTGAGAATCAGACTAAAGCTTCTGATTGTCATGCAGATGGATCCTCAGGACTCTTAAACCTCACGCTGATAACTAGCAAATCTTAAGTATACCATACTGTTTATGCAAACTTTCTGACAAACACTAAAAATCAAATAAGGTTGGGGTTTTTTTAAACCAAGTTTGATTTTCATGTTATTCATATCATCAGACACTACTATAAATACAGAAGACTAACTTGCATAAAGACAAAATAAAAGCATTTTTACAACAACTGAGGAAAGCTCTTGAGCATCTACAGATTAAATCATCACAGAATTATAGTCAGACAAGTTGACCGCTGTAGATCACCTAGTCCAGCTTCCTACTCAAAGCTTCATCATCACCAACATGTGCTCAACTCAACTATTGCTGTGCTGTAAAACTACTCACAGCCTTTAACCAACAAAGACTGCAAAAAGTTACCACACTAAACTACAGCCAGTGTCTCCAACAGGAATTAAAACATATCCTTCAGGATAGATATAAGAGGCCATAGGTAAGTGTTTGATGGTATGATCTTCGCACCTAGTCTCCTCTGAAACTATTCAGATTGCTTCAAGTTTTGAGATAATGTCAATCTTTCTCTTCAGCAGGTTAACACTAATATATATTAGAGTCAAAATGTAAGAAGGCTAGGATTTTTTTGATTTCTCATTTTTGATTCTGTATGATAAATTACATAAATGATTAGCGCTAAAGAATCATGATAACAAGAATGCATTTGATTGGCAAAATTATATTAATTTGACTCACCAGCATGCATAATGGATGGGTGCCCAGTGGTCACTATCTAACTGATTAACAGAAAACTTTTTATCCAGAAGGTGGCTTAGTAAATCAGAGTCGCCTTCACAAGCACTGCGGTGAAGAGGAAAATCATCTACCCACTGGTGTTCCCTATGAGTTAAAAGCGGAAACAGGAGGAAAACACAGTTCAGAAATATTTCAATAGTTGAGAACATTGACTTTTTAAAAATTACTAACTTAGCACTAACTGTAGATCTACATGAAGAATAAAAATGAAGCTCATGCAGCTAAAATGTGCCAGTATTCATACAACTAGTATTTTAGTCAGGCAGTAGTCAAGCCACAGCTGTATTTATGATGCTAAGAAATGCTTCCCTAATGTTTATAATGTAAACCTTTCTTGATTCGTCCTTTAATTGTCCTATTTCAGTACTTAGAGACTTCAAATAGAATTTTTAAATAATATGTATTTATACAGTAAAGCCCTAAAGTAATAGGTATCTCATTCTGACCAAGTCTACCAAGTACTACTGTAACATAACAAAACAAAACTATCCGCTAATGAAAAAGGAATGTAACATAATACTTGTCCTCTGTGACACTGCTCATGCTACGTTGCCACTTTTCTCTTTTAGGAATCTGAATCTTTGAATAGTCTGGGGCTCCAAGGCCAAAGTATGGATTTATTACCACTTTGTCAACCTGTGAAGACATAATTTAAACATGACTGAAAAAATATCTTACAGAGATTTGGCTAAACAATACCCTAACGAGGTCAGATATTCTCTTGAAACCAAAGTTATGATAGTAACATTTTATAATTAAAGAGAATGATGTTCAAATGGGAGGATTTGAAAAACCATTTAGCAGTAAGTGTGCAATAAAGAAATCTGATTATATAAAGCACACACTCATATCGAATAAAAGAATGAACTGTAAAATGAAAGCATATGTATGTTTCACAAATAAAAAATGAAAATATAGTTCTTACCCTATTGGTATACTGAAGGTCAGATCCAAACAAAGGATTATAGATACACATATCTGCTTTCTCCAATGCCAGCATTTTACTCTTTATTTCCAGGGCAGTATAACCCATGTGTAATGAGCTCTCTGTTTGACCAGGTTCTATAGCATAGGCAGGGTTTATTACATTTGTTTTAATTCTCTCAAGAGGAGATGGTCTGAATAAAGCTGGGATGGAGTGAGACTGGGTGTGCCGTTCATCCAACCACCTGCAGGAGAGGATGGGCAAGTAATTAATTTTCAGGTAGAAAAGGACTATCTTGGTCATGCCTGTCCATTATTTTGTTTGATTAAGGGTTACATGTATGACAATCACACATTTTAATTACAGACAAAAAATTAATTATAATGTGCACAGCCAATTTTATAGCACTAAGTTAATCCCCAAACATGGAATTTTTTAACCAAATACAGCTAAGCACATGTATTTGCTCAAATGCATTTCCTGCAGATGCAAACTCTCAAAGAAAAGGAAATTATAAGCAAAGGTAAGAGTAACATTAGTTATAGCCAAAACACTTAACCACACCAACACGTCACCGTTTAATTAACTTTCAGTTTATCACTATTACTACTCTGAACATACAAATTTTGAAACTTAAAGCAGTTTGTTTAAGTATGAGTTGGAGTTTCAATATCTGTGCTGACTTAAGCCTTCTAACTCCTATGTTTCATTAGGGAGAGGTGGGAAAAGGCAAAATATCAGAAGGTCCTTTGACAGTTTCCAAACTGCTAAGTCTCTTCCACATAGGCTACCACCTGCCTTTTCACAAAGCTGTCCTGAAGGTTATTCTCTAAGTGCACTCCTGCTGACAGTAAAGAAGGGCTTTAGGCCCCTATTACTCTGAGCTAGAGAGGAAAGCCAACACTGCACACCAGCTGCATTTTTTCCTGCCACACATGCAATATAACACAGGGCCCAGGGTTTTTGGATAAACATATTTTCACTGAATTGCTAAATTGTTTTAGTGTTATGTTGAATGGGGCACATTTTAATTAAGTGCCTAAAGCCAAGTTTGTACTTAGTTTTCTGCACATACTTGCTCACAAGCTTGAGATAAACATGTACTCTGCTGAAATACAATAAATTCTGTTCAGTGATTTAGCCCGGAAATGCAGAAGAAAGAGCAATACATGCTTTGGAAAGAGAGATCCACTGACAGACCACTTGGAGGATCTTGTCTGTCCCAGAACCGTGTCTAAGGATGGCAGAACAAGGCCTACAATTCAATGCATATTCTTACACCTGGATTTTTAAGTCTCAGATCCAAGATATCATGTGCTGCAAAAGCCCTATTCCCTTCACTTATTCATGGTCCTGCTGGGAAGCAGGACTGTAAAATTGGGGTCATTGTGCTAGAAACACCCTCTTACCGCTCTGAGGTATTGTCAGGCATTTTCTCTAAACAGTTGGCAGATAATTTAGTTATGGTAGTTTGAACCTTTGAGAAGTGATGTTTCAGATTACGTACATAGAAAATAATCAAGATAAACTATTTTCTACTACACTTCCAAGGCCCCTCTCACAACTATAAGGCTCGTAAACACATTTTAAGCAGAGCGTAGAGTCTGAAGGCATTCATTAAGCAGCAAATAAATATAACTAGCATGATAGTATACATGGAAATATTATGATGCTACTAATAAACTGTAAAAACCCTACACATAGAACCTTTTTAGGTAATAGCCTGTAACTTGCAATTTTTCACGTTAGCCAAGAGTTTCACCTAATTTTATTAATGCAAGTAAGTTCATATATAAGTATGCCTGGTATTTCTTTGTTAAGGGTACACAAAAAAGACCAAAACCTGCTCACATATTCAATTTTCAAACTACTATAAATCTGGCTAAACAACTAATTACCTTTCTGAACGTTAATTCCCTACTGCAAATAAACTTGTATGGCTGGGGAAGATGCACTCCCTTTCTAAAGGGAGGTTTAATTTAAATGCAAATCTTAATGGTGTACAATTAACAGGATATTTTTACTACACTAGCAAATACTCTTAAAGCTGACAGTTATGTCACTCATAGAAGATTAATCATTAGTATTTTACATGATTTCACAAAACATTCGCTGTGAGGAAGAACTTCCAAAAAGCCACTTGATTTAGATAAGCACACCATTCCTCAGTTTGCAAAAAGATTTTTAAAGAGATTTAGAAATCTGTTGTCAAGGTTTCAGTTTCTGATAAACACGAAGAAAATAACATATTAGAGTGATTTCCTTCTTAATCACAAGAATGCTATAAAACTATAAGTAACATCTACAAATTATCTTTTTTAACTTCTATTTTAATGTATTTGTACTGATGACATTTCTTACTTATCCAAGGCAATTAACATTCTTGCAGTAAGCGTAGCAAAATGGGTGCTGGATTCACTGCAGACTCTCATGATGTCTTGTAAACAGTAGAACACAGGACATCCAGGACTGTATGCATATTTCGTATTATCTAAAAAGGAAACATACTCTGAAGACACATCAATGAGAAGAAGAATCTTATATTCCCTTTTGCATCTTTTGTCATTACAATTTCTACCTAATTGAGAGTATATTCTAACTTTAGACTAGAGTAACTTAATTTTTTCCAAATGGCAACTGATAGAAATTACATACAATCCATAGGTAACAATTCACAACTCAACAGGGTAGCCTTAAAAAACCTTAAAGTGTTAGTTACTATTCCATCAGTGTGATCAGCTTCATCTGAGGAATTAATATTAAATGTATATGTACTGTTGCCAGAAAAAAAGAATAGGACTCAGGACTAGAAGAGATATTTATTGCTATCAGTAACTCCATGATGATATTATTTGATAGTTTTTATCCTTAAGGCTTATCACAAAGCCAAAAATGAAGGAGTTTCCCCAAAAGCACATAGATGTTTACTTCAGGCTTTTTTAAAAAATATTTTCCTGAGAAGCAATTTACTTTGCCTTCTAGGGACTTTATTCACCATTCCTTGTTCAAACAAAACTGTTTACAGACATCAATAAGCATTCTTCCCTGACTAAACAACGCTGACCTGAATAGGATGCCTTATTTACACTTGCATTCAGTAAATTCTATACAAGTTAATGCATATGTTTTGAAATATAATCAAGTGAACAAATACAGCTTAAAATAGAAATGTGCAATTGTTACAGAAACAAAGGCAACAGATTAAAAACAAGGTTTTCTTCCTTAAGTAACTTTTTCAAGTTTTAAAGTATTCAGGGAGAGGCTTCCATCCAAATGTACCTTTTAATGTTTAAATACAGAAAAAGCCATATAGCACATTCATAAAAATTCTTAATAAACCCTCAACTGAACTTCTGCTAAAATGGGTGCAATTTCAGAAATTCTGCTCAACCTTACCTTTCACAACAGTTGGAACAACGTAAAGTGATGCCTCCTGGCCTGCCTTCTCTCCATCAAGAGGAAACTTCTTCATTAACACTACACGCTTTCCTAGCAGAGTATTAAAAAAACCCAAAATAATTAATTAACCAACAAAACAAAAAAACCTAATCTAAAGTTGGCTATCTGAAAGTTTACCAGACCCAATCTTCCTGATTTCTAGGAAGAAAAAATTATTATTATGAGCTATAATCTAAAGCAAGCGAAGAAAATCTAAATACATATGAAAAAATAAAGAACATAAATGTGTATATAGCCATTAACACGAAAAATGGCATGAGTGTACCCCTTTTTTCATAGCAACTTTTCTATACCCCTGATTTTTCATAGCATTCAGCCCCAAACCACTTATCTTTAAGTTAAACAAAATTATTTTTGAAATGGGAAAGCATGACTGCATGCTATATTCCATGTTAGGGTGAATGTCTTATTCATGTAGTGGCAGGACAGTATTTTCCATGTTATCCTCCCTTCCACCCTTATAGAATCGAGCATTTTGTTTGTTTTTCTGACCTCAGCTGCATATTTTAGCAGTGGCTACATTAAGTTTTGCATATTAATACTTGCACCCTCTGTCTGAGTCAATTTAAAACTCTCTAAACTGTATAAGAAACAGACAGGTTTTGCTTTTACTAGGCATTCCTCAACGTGTATTAATGCTATTATGTTATTTCATGTTTGCTGCTTAACTAGCTTTGTGAAGTCCATCCAACTCCAGTTATTGCCACCCACAAGATTTTACCATGCAACCAGCTATTCCTTTTCTAAATTGTTAGCACTATATTGCCCTGTCCACACTGACAACCTTCCCAATGCAACCTTACTTACAAAGCAGAGATGAGGTGCACAGCAAAAAAAAGTGCTTTAGTCAGTATAGTTTATACCAATCTGGAAATGAAATATGCTGGCTAAAACAATTTTTGTCAGCATAAATGTGAGGTTGTTTGCTAGACCAGCTATGCAACAATAATGAAGAAGAAAATGTACTAATCAAATTATATCTGTAAGTGATACAGTTATGCCAGAAATATTTTAATGTATAATACTGTCTACTGAACAATGCTGGCTTCAGAACAGGCTTTAGAACAGACTTTAGAAGCAATCAATTCACTAGCTCAAGTAAAATTTTATCTGAAATTAAAGATAAAAAAGCCACTTCAATCTGGTTTACCAGAAGTTTAGCTATAAATCTCAATTTGAGGTGAAGAAGTAGTACACACAGGCAAAGTTTCACTTAAAAATCTTTCAGTAAGCATTTTATGGAGTTGGAAGGTAAAGGAGAAAGAAGGTTTTAGCTGTATAGTTGGCTTGGGTTTTTTTGATGGACCTCAAAACATACCTTCTTTTTTTAAACTCATTTCACGCTTTTGCACAACCTTTCCATGCCCATTTAATTGTAAAAATATTTTTATAGTGCTATCAACAATAAATCAGATTTAAAAGTTTTTACCTTTAATACCCTGATTGGCTGGTGAAATTGGTTTGGTGGCTTCTAATACATAATCCAAGATACTCTGGGTTATCTCAGTGCCTCCCTGCAGTTTAGTTTCCAACAAAACTTTCTTCCTTTTTTTCTTTTGGCCTTCAATAGGAACTTCAAGCAACAAAATCTTTCAAATAATAATGAAACCAAAGGAGTTTAAGCACAACTGAAACAAGCCAGATGGCGAAGTCAGGATGATCTCCATAACAGAAAGGTTAAAGAGAAAAAGACAAAGCTGCACCCTTGTATTGAGCAGCCTGCAGGGCAAAAGGCCCTGAAATGACATGAAACACAAAGATACTACAAAACCATAAAGTATTCAAATACCGTAAGGATGGGGCAACGCATAGTAGATACATGACATACACAGACATTATTTAAGCGATCTTATCATCAGATTTTCTCTTCTGCTATATTATTCACAATAACTTACTATTTTTAAAAACTGTAATAAATAAAAAAATTAAATAGTTTTACTTCATAGGATTTAGCTCGATATTCCCGAGAATTCAGGCTAGCAGTATTTTTTGGACGAATCACAGCAACATATGCATCTCCAATGTTTTCTGGGTTTCCCATCTCTCCTTATTTTATCACTGGAAACAATGAATAAACAGGAAGTAAGGTTCAGTTGAAAAAAAGAGAAAAATAATAACAGCACGCTAAATTTCACGATGCAGTAATTATATTCACTGATTTTTTGCATTATTCATTTATTGTTCTTTAGCTGGAGAAATACCAATGGCTGATATATTCTGCTTCCTTTTCATGAAAGGGGAAAATCCTACATCACATAGTTTTAATACAAATAATCTTGCTCTCTAACCCACTTTTAAAATAAAAATAATGTACATTTTTTTCCATTTTGTAACTATCTTCCCCATTCTGCAAGCCAGGTAAAAGGCAAAAGAATTTCAGGTCTCTGAAAAATATATTAAATTGGAAAAAAAAAAACATTCTAAAGTGACAAGCACTGTAATTTATAAAATGTGCTATGACAAAGTACTGCATTCTATGAGTTCCACAGGGATTTCAAGAAAATACCTGATTTCTGCCCCCGCAGAAGTAGAACACAGTCTTGCCTACAGCCCAAGTAACAAAGCTGATAAAAATAAACTGTTAATATGGATTAATTTACTTAGTTTTACTTCAGTGGGGCTGCAAACTGGTGCACAATTCATTCAAACACAGCACTTCTGAAAGGAATACATCTTCAGTTTTTATAAAAATTGGACAGATTTAAGATAAAACTTTGTTTACCCTTTAACCCAAAGTGACAATTCCTACAATCATAAAATTTTATGCAAATGATAGAGAAAATCTCCTAAGGCTAAATCATTTCACATATCAGGTTTGAGAAAGAAGATCATGTCTGGCCATTGGCACCATCCAGCTGATCATTTTCTTCACCTGCAAATGAGCCTCCTTTCATTCCATATTATCAGTAAGCACATAGTTTTTGCAGATTAATCCCTCCACAAAGATTTTTAACATCACTGTTTCTAGCTTCTTCACCTTTACTAGGAGAAACAGAGGTCTTCAGATTCCCATGCCCTTGGTCCAGTATTTTTGCTGGGATCAGACTACCTGAAAACGTATTAAAAAAACCCAATATAAATAACAGCACGCACATTTTCACCTTCAGTTGAGATGATTTAATGGTGGTACTTGGACGGTAATATCCAAATAGAAACATTTACTGATTTGCATTGCAGGAGCATCTAGAAACATTAAATAAGCAATATGCTGACTTGCGAGAGTTGGGGAGACTTGGGATATTAAGAGTTTTGAAAGGAACAAGAAACAGCCATCCCCTATGGGCAGCTGGAAAAGGTATGCTCCCCAGGTTTCCTTACATATACCAGGACATACTGGGTTTGGCTCACAGACTTGTGTAGAGGGAACCTGCACAGGCAGGGCTGGGCCAACTGGTTCCCAGGTGACGGTCAGGTGAATAAGCAGTGGGTGAACTCCTCCTGCCAGCGCCCTGCACTAAATCCAGAGTGGGGTGAGGATGTCTGGGAAACAGACAGCCCTGAGAGCTACGATATGACTCCAGAAAACAAAAAACAGAGGATGAAGGAGGGTGGGGCTGTGACGATCTGACAATAACGATGACCAGCTTCAGAAGGCACCACCAGTGAACTGGTCCTGACCAAATTCAGGCGGCGAATTCCCCGTCCCAACGGATGCAGGTTCCAGAGAACGTGCCTCAGCCGGGCTTCTCCCAGTGCATTCCAACGCCACCCTCAGCAGCCCGGGGCTGCTCTCCTCCCCGCAGCCCGGGACCTGCCGGGACGAGGCGGAGGGCGGCTCC
>NW_009607995.1:0-6386 GCF_000690535.1 Cariama cristata
TGGAACGTCCGTGCGCGGATGTATCAGGAATCCGAGATGAAGGTTAGCTTGAAGGAAACATAGTCATTAGCGCCTCTTAGTAACTACGCAGGAGCTGGGTGTGTATGCGTGATTAAGAGGCCAAAAGAAGGAAGTAGGACGTACCAGGGTAGTTTGGTAGTGTCCAGTCAAAGCACAGGCCAAAGCATAATACGTTAAAACCCCATGGCAGGCCTGTCACGTGTGGGGAGGGGATGAAATTACTTGGGCCTCCTTTGCTTGCTCTTCATCTAGCAAGCTGTATTCTGATCCATTTCTTTTTGCAGTCAGCTTTCTGACATTGCGTTTCCCAAGTTGTGGTTTTATTAAACTTGATTACACGACGTGTTGCTGGTTCTCTAAAGTTAGATCAGCAAAGAAACTTTCCACGTAGTTCTGATCATGTTTGTGCTGAGTTTTGGCAAACGATCTTGTTCATTTGGAGAGTGTTTGGATAAAAGAACCAAATGACTGGTTCTAAGTTTTGTGGAGTCCCATTAAAAGAAAAAATAATTCAGCCAGCTAGAACATATTTGATTTCAAGTACAGTTAAGTAAACAGCTTTGTATTACAATGGTTTTATTTTCAAGCGTATGAAAGTGAGATATTTGAATTACAAACTTTGCAAGCAATTAGATTAACTGGCTTTCGAAATTGGCTTTAGTATATAGCCATTATCAGATCAGACTTTGGTGTACCGATGGTATCTGTATGTAAGTAGTAAAAGTTACTGTCTCATCTTTTTAATAGCAGATATTTCACCTGTTATCAACTGTCTCACTTCAGAGAGGTTTTAATTTATTCAGCCATTGTTCAGGATGAGACGATTTGAATGCTTGTTTTAACATACTTTGTTTTCATTTGATAAAAACCTATGGTACAGTTTACTCTCAAGAAGAAAAATAAGGGGTTACCGCAGTTCAGTACTGTGATATGATAATGTCAAGGCAGAAGTTGAAGGTGATTCAAATGCTCCTCCTCCTTAGTAATGACAGAATTCTGTAAGGGCCGACTCTGTCATTGTCATTAGTTGAGCAACTGTTCAACCCCACGTTTTGTGACTTGGTTTGCAATTTGTCAAATGTGGGCACAAATACAGCTTTTTCATCTGAGCATTCAGAGTTTTAGAATGTGCCTCTTATAAAAATGCTGTTACTCCAGATGTTACAAGTATTTTTCAGACTTGGGGAAGCACACCTATTTTATGACACATCTAGTCTAGTTCAGCTAAAATTAATTCTCATCTATATCAAACTTGCGTCTAGCACGTATCTGGAAGCACTTGTTTAAAATATACTTAAATTATACTGTGTGATTATAGTTTTGCAACATTTTTAAAATTTTATGTTCTTGGCAAATACCTAGAAAGCATTTGCTGATCTTTTTTTCACAGATCATTCAATCCATTTACTGAAACCTTGAAACAGGAGCTCTGAGGATGAATGGTTATTCTTACAGTAATACTGATTTAATTTTGATTCCAAACTAGCTGCCTATTTTTGGTTTAGTCTAATTCTTAGCTACATCTCGGGCTATGCGTATTAAACAGCTAGTAACAACTAGCTGGGGTTTTGAAAAATGTCTTTGAAGGTGTGCTTGATGTTACCAGCTGTCTGTAAACTAGGGATCTCAGTGCTCTTCCAAAAAACTAATTAGGCCTGATGACACATTTGTGAGGTATGCACGCATTTCGTAGTTGTGACTTTTCTGAATTTGAGTCATAGTCTGGAGTAAAACCCAGGCAATCCTGTTTAATCACTAAGCTAGAAATATCCTTGAGTAATCTGAAACTGCACTTCTCCCTTCAGATTTTTTGGATGGCTATGTTTCCAGATGTTTGTTATTTCAGACCTATTGCTATGTACGTTTAGCACAATTTAGTATTAAGTGCATATTCCATGTGATTTTGAAATTGTTACCAAAGTGGACTGTCCAGTTGCTCACACTAAAATGGGAACTGGTGACTCAGGCAATGAAAGCTCCAGCAGAATCAGCAAAAGTACAGCATGGGTAGGTGTGTCCACTTGGTAACAAGTTAACTGTTGAATGGAATTGCCTCCTGCAAACCAGGGCTCAGCCTTTTATGGCTGAAATGTAATGAAAATAAGCCTGTTTTACTAGTTGTGAATTTTAATGAGAGTAGCTTGTGCCTGGTTGCAGATCCAGGTTAAAATCTGTTGTGGAATGACAGTGTGGCATTGGTTAAGCAGAAATCTTTACATTTCTTGTACTTCTGCTCCACAGAAGAGATGAGGAGAGCTGTTCAGAGTTTCCATGCTGTCCTTGTCTTTGTGGAGAAATTATATTGGTCTAAGTCATGTGCTCGCTATTAGTTGAGAGTGGTAATATTTGCGAAGGCTAGTATGGGCCCACTTTGAGTCAGATGTTTGGGAAGTGTGTCCAGGAGCACATTTTTGAGGAGTGTCAGGATTATTCTAGAAGCAATTAGCATGAATTGGAAAAGCCTCTTTTCTAGTAAAGGAAGCCCTGTTACTACTTCTGGGAATAATGAACTGTTTGTTGCTGTCACTTTTGCTTGTGCTGGCAGTAGTAATTCTAATGATTTCCAGGGCAGTACTAAAGCATTAGATGTTTCTACTGTGGCCAGTCTGATATCCACAGGTCTTTTTTTTTTTTTGCCTTTTTTTTTTCTTTTGCAGTTTAAAGCCTTCCAATGCTTTTTGTTTCTCATTACCGATATCTAGGTTGTCTTTTCTGTCCTGCATTATTTATATCAAAGTTTGTGAAAGCTTTGTTAACTTATTTAAGACTGGCAATGCTTATATTTTTTGTGGCTTCAGCTTGAATGAGTTGTTAACTTGCTACTGTCATGTGAATGTGGTAATAGTATCAATAGATTATTTTTTTAACAAGAAAATGTTAGACGTCCATCTCGTTAACTTCTACAGATGTCTTTCAGAGAATATAATCTTCAGATATTCATTTGTAATCTGAAAATGTGGCAAGAAAGGATGTAAAATGCCATGTACCAGCTGAATCAGAGGCTGATTGCATATTTTCTTTGGCTGTGGTATCCAACAACACAGCAAAAGATAAAAGCAGCACTTAAAGAACAAAAACTTAAAATAAGGGTTTCACAATATGATTGGCCCTTGGTCCTTCTCTGAAGAAAAGCAATTAACTGACATGCATACTGTTTTTAAACTAGTAATAAACCGATTTCAGTCTTGTGAAGATCCCATTGCTCTGCTATATGCAAATTGCAGCAAAGTGAGTTTAGTACCAATGGGTGTGACTTCAGGTATTTATTGGGATTTCTTTCAGCGTCCCTTCTAGACGTACAGGAACAACGATGAAGAGAAGCTAATGCAGGAGATCATAAAATATGTCTGCCATACTTGGGAACTGTTGCTTTTTCTTGCTTAAATACCTTGTTGACTTAAAGCATCACAGGCATGTCTTGTTGCTTTGAAGGGACATATGAAAACTGAAGAAGTCCTGATACTTCCCTATCGAAATACACTGAGATCTTAAATTCAGGCTTTGAAAAGTTATGGAGTTGTACTGGAAAAAACACCCCATGGGAGTAACAAAACCTGGTTTATGTTACTTCATTTTACTGTTCTAATGCTTGCTCCTTCATTGAGCTAGTATGTATTTCATCATGAGCTTTTAATATATATATATATAATTTCAGATTTTCAAAATTAAGTGCTAGTTTTAAATCTCTTTGAACTGTCCCTTGACCAGAAGTCTATCACAACCCCTTTTTTGTCACTAAGGAAGGAGTTGTGTGGAACAGCTGTCTGAACCAAGTTTGAACTCCACCTAGCAAAGAAATTTTGTCAGTTTAGAGGTATTGGTGATTTAGGAGCGCTTATGTTAATGTTTGCAAAAGGCCTAACATAGGCACAAGCTGTACCCCTAAAAGCACTTCTATTGCTGCAATATACATCTATGTGATGTGGGAGTGGCCAGCTGATTTTCGCAAGTATTAAAACTTCCTCCTGTGGAATAGGTCATAATTGCCATCACTCAATACTTTTTTTTCCTGTTGCTGTACCGTCTTTTCATAGTGGGGTCCAATCCTTTAGGTTACTGGGATTTCCACAGCTTGTTCAGCTGCCTTGTGCTCCTTCCTGTCTCCGAAGTGCACCTCTTGCCGGGGAGTTTTTGCCGGTTTTTACGTGCATAAAACAGAGTGGGGTTTATTTACATGGGAGGTTTGGGTTTGCATTTTGTTGGTGGTGCTGAACTTAAAAAAGTGAAAATTTTATGAAGAGTTGTACTTCAAATGCTATTTGTACGCTTCTTAAGACGACTTTAGTGTTTCCTACTAATTCCATGATGGTTTTCCAGCTGAACGAGCTTTGGATACCATGAACTTTGATGTCATTAAAGGCAAACCAGTGCGCATCATGTGGTCTCAGCGCGATCCGTCTCTACGCAAAAGTGGTGTAGGAAACATCTTCATCAAAAACTTGGACAAATCAATTGATAACAAAGCTTTATATGACACATTTTCTGCTTTTGGAAACATCTTATCTTGTAAGGTTAGTGGAAAATTACTGATGCATTTAATGCATTAATTGACACAAAAAACTCAATTTACGCTGGAAACATTCTAGGGATATTACAACAGGGTTTTTCTTTAATAGGTGGTATGTGATGAAAATGGATCCAAGGGTTATGGATTTGTACATTTTGAGACACAAGAAGCTGCAGAAAGAGCTATTGAAAAAATGAATGGTATGCTGCTTAATGACCGCAAAGTGTAAGTACACAAATACATAGTTGGGGATCAACAGACTGAAATTCATTTTACAGCAGACATTTAAAGCTTACCTAGAAAAGGCAAGTTGTTCTAAAAATTTGTAAATTTAAAGAGGATTTAGAATTTTAGTGCTAGGAATACTATGAATTGTATCACGTGCCTATTCTAAAGTCAGAATAAGTTCAGAAAAGGCTAATAATGGACTCTAAGGGAAAAAAATGTTGGATTAGTTGTCTTACAAGCCTGTATTGTAGTGAAGAGTTGGGAACTTCTGGTTTTTGGATCCTACTGGTCAGATGAAATACAGTCCATTGGGTAGTCTGAGTAATACATCCTTTATAAGAGTTGTGAGATAGGTACCTTATCAATTTTTTGGATGAAACTTAAAGCTCCTTAGAGTGAGTCCTGAATAGCAGTCTGATTACACTAATGTTTTTGTATGAATGTCTGTTAATAGGCATATCTAGGAAATAGGAGTAGAAAATAAAACTGAGAAACGTAGTGTTTTAAACATTATCACTGTTCTATACTATAGGAAAAAAAAGTTACTTGGCTACTTGGTTAGTGATACCTAGGCTTGAGGCGGGGGCGAGTGTGACTCATGGCTATGGCTAAGGGATCATTATGGTATTTGGTATAGTTGCAGAAGAATAGCTCTGTAAATACTTGAGGGTTTGGAAAAAGGATAGCAGGAATCAGCATCAGTTTACCATCATGGATTACTTTTACATGTAGAGATGGATGGATCGAGCCACATACAGGGAGAACACATACTGAGAAACTTTAGTTTTCCTGCTTGTTCTGTGCTTGACAGGCATACTGTGGATGTTTTTACTCAGTTTCCATGTTTATACAATCTTTTTAAATTAGTAAAAAAAGTCAGCATGTAGTTGTAAAAGCACATAATTTACATAAACTTTGGTAAAATACATCCTGAGAGTTAATTTTGCTTTGAATTTCTATTCAGGCTAGGCTTTTAAAAGTGAAGTACTTCACTCACTATCAAAATCTGCTGAGCACATTGCACTATCATTCTTACCATCCTTGGTTACTATAAATCAGGTGAAGTTGTCAAAGTTTAAGAAAATGTTGAGTTACTGTATACTACTTTATTGGATTTGCCAGATCTGGAACTATAAAGTTCGACGATACAATCAAATTTGAGAGCAAAAGTCTACAATCAGAAATCAGTGTTAGCTATGTAGTGTCTGTACTAGAGCAGTTCCTTGGGTTGCAGTGTTGTGTTCAGTTTCTGTTCTTCTGTTCTGTTCCGAGGGTAGGAACTGACCTTTGGTGTTCCCAGCCAATTTGCAATGGTGTTTGACTAAAGAGCAAGCTGAACTATTTATTTCTCTATGCCTATTAAAAACAAAACAAAAAAAATTCCACCCCCAAAAAAAAACCCAAACAAACCACCAAAAAAACCAAACCAAACAAAAAACAAACTGAAACAAAACAAACGGAAGTCTTTTATATAGGCTAGAAAGGTGTGTAAGGGAGTGGGAGAGGTTAGTTAATCTCTTGCTTAAAATTTGGATGGGAGAATGGTAACCGCTTTAAGGCTGCCAAGTTTTTTGGTATGCAGAGGGATTATGCTGGTGTCTAGAATTTCTGTTTAGCCACTTGGCCTAGT
>NW_009607995.1:6399-22073 GCF_000690535.1 Cariama cristata
CGGTTGTCAAAGGCTGTTTTAAAGAGTGAACAATCTTGCTAATGGCTTGAAAGCATTTTTATGCTAGTTACTCTGATAAGCACATTGATGTAGCAAAGGATAGTGAAATTGTTTTTCTGATGGAGTTTTATTGTAAATATTTTATCTAAAGAATTTCATGCCTAAGGTGAACAGTGAGACTGATTAACAATAAACTTTGACAGATTTGCTTTAATCTACACTACTCTGTTCTTCTGCAACTAGATTTGTTGGAAGGTTTAAATCCCGCAAGGAACGTGAGGCAGAGCTTGGAGCGAGAGCAAAGGAATTCACCAATGTTTACATCAAGAATTTTGGAGAAGACATGGATGATGAGAGACTTAAGGAACTCTTTGGCAAGTTTGGTAATGCCTTTTAAGTTTATATAAACATGAGTGAACTTCAGCTTATATCTTATCTGTACAGTGCCTTATAATACAAGGAATCAGCTGGCTGATGTTGATTTAAAAAAATAAAAGTACTGAAAAGTTGGTACTTGATTCCAATTTCAGATTCAAAGTGCAGTAATATCCACTGCAGAATTTTAAATAGACAGAATATTATATATAATCCTGCCATCAAAATTGTTTCTGATAATCTGAAAATAATGTGTCTAAATAGACTTTTGAATGGGTTTTGCAGACTTACCTTTACTCAGAGTATCTCTGCTTTCTTTATTCAGTTGCATTGTGGTGATTGACCTAATATGAAATTATAAGGAACTTTTCCATTGGCAAGCTATTTGGTTCTGTCTTGATTCTGAGTTATGGCCAGGGCAAAATTATGTTAGGGATATGATCGTGATCTAGTAACGTGTATGATATGTGACCATCGAAATAGGAAATGGCAAACTCCTTAATTCAGTTATGGATTCTTATACTGGTTCATAGGGCACATCTCCTTTATTTTCAGCCTCAGCTTTTTTTTCTTTCCTGCATGCTTTTGCTGTTCTCCAGTGGATATCATGTAAAGCAAGAGAAAGCCTTGTATGTGAGATACTCTATAGCAGCCCTATGCAGCATTTACAGGAAATTCCTTTCCACTATTTCCACTATTAAAGTATCTGTGGTTGAAACAGTAGCGAATTTAGCTGCTAATAACTGTCTTGGCTGCATCTGTGAACTGCAATTTTTCAAAGGTTTGGAATTGTTGAACTGGGATGGCCTTTCACTGGGATAAATGGTGAAGCACAGACCTTATCTCTGGCTTTCAATACCAGTTTCAAAGGATGGAAGCACTAATGCTTTTTAAATGTTGTCGTTTTTAATGAGAAAAATAATTTCATTCACTTTGAGTTGAAATGCCTACTCCATTTTTGTTGAAAATACAGTAGAAAAGAAATTCAGCATGGCAGACTTCAGACATAACAGCTGAAGTTCAGTGTCAGGGCAAATTAGCAATTTTATATTATTGGGTGGTGTTTAGTAGATACAATTATTGATGCGGGAGTCCTTTGTAATATAGGTAAAGTAAACTAAATATTAACACTTCTAAACAGGATGTTCAGAATGTGAAGAGAATACACTCTGTATACAAAGCGTAAGTATTTCATTCTCTTTTTAGGTCCTGCCCTAAGTGTGAAAGTTATGACCGATGAGAGTGGAAAATCCAAAGGCTTTGGCTTCGTTAGTTTTGAAAGACATGAAGATGCCCAAAAAGTAAGCTTTTGGACTTCATTTTAGGAATTCTATAACTGAGACCTAAATAATATGTTTCATTGAGTGATTTGAAATCTTGTGAATTCATTAGTGGTTTTTAATTGGTCAAGGACACTGCAAAAAACAGGTATCTGCTTCCTAAATGACTTAGCATAGTTTCTGTCATTTAGAATGCTTTCTTGTGAGCAAATATCAGTTGATTTGAGGAGCCTATTAAGTCAAGATATTCTGAGACAGCTGGAACTAGTGTAGAAATGGGGAATCTTGAATAATTGAATAACCTGCTGTAGCTGGGCTTAAAGGTCTTGATGAGGTTTGGACTCCCTCATGCCGAGCAACATACAAGCACAGTAAATTATTACATCTCTGCAAAACCCAGATGAATCATTGCATCCAATTTGGTTGCACAAAACGTTTGTGCAAGGCAGAAAGGGTTGTGTTTTCAAACTTCAGCACTGCAGAGTCAGCAGGCAGCTGTTAGTTTTATGGAGCATATTTGGCACAACTATAAGAAAATAGTCATAGAGCCCTATGATGTTGCTTTTACTCTGAAAAGTAACTTTGGAAGAAGGGTCCTTTTAACTCATGTATATGTCTATAACATGCCAACACGCTGTATAAGTTAATTCTTTGTCAGCTGGTTGCTTTGATGTGTCAGTTGACTGTGGCAGTAGGGACATAGCATCAGGAGAAAAACCCAGCACAGAACAAATCAGGGCAACAAATGAAGTTTGCTTTTCAAAAGACATTTTGGTGATTTGTCAGTACTGCAAGTGTACAAGCAAAAGATTAGAACAAATCCTGTCTGTCTTACATCTACATTGTTCAGTCTTGCATACATTCATTGATGAATTGTTTCTCTTACAGTAGTCAGAATCACATGTTGGGTGTTTTAAATGACATGGAATTCTAATATCCCAGTAAATACGTGTTTAATGGCTTTGATCATGAAAGTGTACAATAAACTGGTGCCTTCTGGTTTTAAACTAATTGAATAAATCCGTGCCAGAGTTTTCGTATCTTAATAGTTGTAACTCAAAACAGCATAAAGGAAAAAAAAATCGTATTTTTATACTCTTGAAGTATTTGCGCAATGAAAGATTAAAAATTTTTCTTAAAGCCATATATGCTAGCTGTAACTTAACATATAGCATAAGAAAATCTGGCAGATACTAGAGTTTCAGATGTTACTTTTAAAAACAGAAGTCAGGTGTGTGAATTAGAGCTTTTCAACTTAATTTGCTTTCTTTTCTCTGCCTTTAAAGAGATGAGGCTGCAGAAGTAGTTCTTCATTATGTGACTCAATTTTTTTTTTTTTTTCCCCAACTTCATACAAGAATTTGTTTGCATCCCTTGTGAATTTTCTTTAAGAAAGACAGAAGCACACTCAGAAAGCAATTTCCATATTAAGCAATTTCCATTTTACTTTAAGGGAAGTCTTGGGGTATTTTGTTTCAGCTAGTGATATTTTAGGTGGATTTGCTCTTTTTCTGGAATTGTTATATAACTTTAATTTGAATTACATTTTTTCGTATGCCTAAAAAACACTGGACTACAAAGCACTGCTAACCTTTTGTTTATTAATGAAGGCAGTAGATGAGATGAATGGGAAAGAGCTCAATGGGAAACAAATCTACGTCGGCCGGGCTCAGAAAAAGGTGGAAAGACAGACGGAGCTGAAGCGCAAGTTTGAACAAATGAAGCAGGACAGGATCACCAGATACCAGGTTCAGTTGTAATTCAAGAGGACTAACTTTATTCTATGATATTTTTAGATTTGCAGGGACCGTTTTCTTTCAAAAATAACTTGCCCTTTTTTTAGGGTGTAAACCTTTACGTGAAAAATCTTGATGACGGGATTGATGATGAGCGTCTTCGAAAAGAATTCTCCCCATTTGGTACAATCACTAGTGCAAAGGTAAAGTAAAGTTTATAGATAGTGCTTGTCCTTTCTCTGAAAATGAACAGCGATCCTTCACCAAGATTGATTTATTTCATTGACTAACAGATGTGACCCAGTGACTTACTACTGCTACTGCATATGTGGACATCTGCTTTCTTGATTATTGTACATCTCAGGTTAAACACAATCATTCTTTCTTGAAATAAACTGAGTACTGATACTAATGTGAGAAAAATGACATCTTTTCAGTGCAGTAATGTGCTTATTATTACTTCACTGAGATTTTAATCTGTATTCAGTAAACAGCTATTAATTAAGCAATTATATTCCTTTTATAAATCAATTCAGTAAAACAAACCTGTGGTCTCACTTTTAGTAAGCTGAAAAAAGAAACTCGTGTGAGTGGAGTAGGTACAAAATTCTCTTGTTTTACAACTATATTTTGCACTGACAGGTCATGATGGAAGGTGGCCGCAGCAAAGGATTTGGATTCGTATGCTTTTCATCACCAGAAGAAGCCACCAAAGCTGTCACAGAAATGAATGGTAGAATTGTGGCTACTAAACCGTTATATGTAGCTCTGGCCCAGCGTAAAGAAGAGCGCCAAGCTCATCTCACCAACCAGTACATGCAGAGAATGGCAAGTGTAAGAGCAGTACCTAATCCTGTAATCAACCCTTACCAACCAGCACCTCCTTCAGGTTACTTCATGGCAGCTATCCCACAGGTATGTATAGAGATGAGTAACTGAATGTTTTGTGCTGTGTATAAAATCTGTTTAGATTTAACAGTAAATACAACTATTAGCATGTGTCCATAATTTCAGCGTTCTAATTTCATAGCAGAAAGGTGATGGACTGTTCAGCACACCCTTCAAAGCTAACAAAGTTACACAATGTTTTTATATTTGACAGACTCAGAACCGTGCTGCATACTATCCTACTAATCAACTCGCTCAACTTGCTAGACCTAGTCCTCGCTGGACTGCTCAGGGTGCCAGACCTCATCGTAAGTCACTTTACCTCTTTCCAGTGATTGTGGTAAACTCTGTAGCATTTACCTTTGCACTTCCAAATATGTTTTCACAGCATTACAATACTGGCCTTCTCTTTGTCATGTTAGTGGTATTGACTTCTGAATTCTTCTCACCATTCAATGTTTCAGCATGTAACTTAATATATTTTTTTTTTGTAAAACATAGCATTCCAAAACATGCCTGGTGCTATCCGCCCAGCAGCACCCAGACCACCATTTAGTACCATGAGACCAGCTTCTTCACAAGTTCCACGAGTCATGTCAACACAACGTGTTGGTGAGTTTGATTTATGCGAACTTTAAGGATTAGACTTCTTTTTTAATTTTGCTGATTCAGAATGATCTCTCAAAAGCATTTGTAAGTTCAATATCATGTGTCGTAACACTTGCCTCCTTTTCTGGCTCTTAGTAAATGAGTAAGCTAGTATCACCTTCTGGTAGTTGCTTTAACCGTTGTCCCAACAAAGACTCTGCTGTGGTCTCATCCCTTTAGCATGAAGCATTTCTTCTTTCAGTGTGCGCTTTAGTAATACTGTATGACAGCTTCTGCCACTTCTAAACATCATTGTAGCAATTGTAATAATAGGTTGCATGTAGAAATACTGCAATGATACAATTTTAGCTCTTACTATTTTGTCATAGAATACTGTGAGGGAGTATCATGTATGCAGAATCTGCACATCACTGAATGAACCAGAATTGATTGTAATGGAGTCTTAGTTCTCTCAGAATGTATTAGGCAGTAGTGTTATTTAGCCATCTACTTCATGAAAGTATCTTTTTTTAGGACGACTGTTGACATAATATGCTCAGGAAATGAAGTGTCCTTTGAGCTTAGAATGAAATTAAATTAATACTCAGCCAAAGTGAATGTTTTCTCACAGATCTTTTTTTCGACAACATGTAAGAAAAGCAATTAGTGAAGTCACTGGAAAGTAACATCCAGTAAATTCCGAGCTTTGAACCTTCAGATATGACTGGTGATGTGACAGTTGACAATACTACTGAGATGAATTTATAATACAATACCTAGATTAGGTATTCAGTTTGGGCTGGTTTGTTGGTTTGGTTTTTTTAACTTGTTGGCTAAATAAAAAAATGAATTATTCACATGCGGAATTATGTTATTTTTTCAGCTAATACATCAACACAAACGATGGGTCCGCGTCCTGCAGCAGCAGCTACCGCAGCTACTCCTGCTGTACGCACAGTACCACAATACAAATATGCTGCAGGTGTTCGTAATCCTCAGCAGCATCTTAATACACAGCCGCAGGTTGCTATGCAGCAGGTATGTAATTTTAGGAACTGGTCCATGCTTTTGCTGATGTTTTTTGCAGAGGAAGGTGGTAGAGGGGGTGCTTATGATTAAGAGTTGTCTTTGTTACTCTGGAATTCAGGCTCTGCAGGCAGCAGAGTTACAGCCTTGGGGTTTTAAATATATTTCAAGTTTACCTGGGACAGGATGTGATCCCTGTGTTACTTCATATTTTCTAGTTGCTTGATACCTTAGCCTGAATTCTCCTTATGTTTGCTCCACAATGGAGTGGTTGATACTTATCTCCAGCATCACTCAACTCTAACCAGCATTATTTGATTAAATTGACTCAGTTGTAATTTCTTCCATGTTTCTGACAGTGTAGGCGTTGTTTATGCTGAGTTGTTGAACACTGGATATTTGAAGCTGCACCTAATTATGAACTAGAATTTAGTTTTGAAATGGTGTTAAATTAATTTGCAGCCTGCTGTCCATGTGCAAGGTCAGGAACCCTTGACTGCTTCCATGTTGGCTTCTGCCCCTCCACAAGAACAAAAGCAGATGTTAGGTATGTACGTGATACCTTTTTTTATGCCTTGTAGCAGAAGGACAGTCAACGTACTCTTTTATTGATCTTAAAATGTGGAATAAATGGTTTTAGCAGTAGAACAAGGTGTTTGTTTCCCTTTTCCCTCAAATCTAGGCTGTGTTTGTCAGATGAGATTTGTCACCGTGATAATGAAAGTTTTTTCTCTCTAGGTGAACGTCTATTTCCTCTCATTCAAAGCATGCACCCTACTCTGGCGGGTAAGATCACTGGTATGTTGTTGGAGATTGACAACTCTGAACTCCTCCACATGCTCGAGTCTCCTGAGTCTCTTCGTTCGAAGGTAGGGGGACTAGAGTAGTTTTATCAGCAGTCAAGTCTACACTGATTTAACAGGTGTTTATGCTGGCACAGTGGAGTAGCAGCAATGCAACAGTGGCCCAGGGCAAGAAGTTAGGATATCCTCTTTAAGAGGGTGGCAGTGACTTACGTTAGCATGATGTTATGTTAGCTGTAATGTCATCCTTTTCTTTTTAACAATGCAGGCATTGTTTTTATGTATAATTTAAACTGTTTCATTAACTGAAATATACAGAAATCACTAAGCTTCCCTTTATTATTTTTTTTTTTGCTTAACAGGTTGATGAAGCTGTAGCCGTACTACAAGCCCACCAAGCTAAAGAGGCTGCTCAAAAGGCAGTTAATAATCCCACTGGGGTTCCAAGTGTTTAATAAGTAAGTTTTCTGAGCGTTGGAGTTTTCTAGGTTGACTGGGGCAATAGTCCTTAGCCCATGGCTTTATAAGCAGCGTGCTTTCAGGCTCTGTGTCATTTGCAGCCACAGAAAGTAGCAGCCATGGTCACAGCTGTAAACAAATTTTGTGCCCAGCCCTGTTGTCAGGTTCTGTAGCTCTTGGCTAGCAAATGCTACTGACATGTCTTACATCTTTTAGCTGGTATTAAAGCATTGTTTTTAACAGCATATTTAGCTGGAATTAGCATGTGTGCAAAAATGGGCAGTTCTGTCAAACGCTGCTGTTCATACTGTTGTTCACAAGAAACTTGTGGAATTGAAGCTTAAAACAATAATCCAACCCTATTTTTCCTTTAGAAATTAAATAGCTTGCTTACACTGTAATTTGTATATACTTGCCAAAATCTAAAATTATACACTAATTAAAAACTAAACTACAGATTGTCTTGCCTTCACGTTTTGGTGAATTTAACTTCAATGTCAATTAAAATGCTGATTTTCTTTATTGCATTTTGTGGGGTTAGTATCTTAATTTTGCATGACAGGAAGAGGCAAAAGGTGGTATCTTTACAATTTTGAAAGGGGAAAACGTTGTGGAGTTGAGGATAATACAGGAGTCTATTCTCTGTTCAGTCCAGTTAAGTTCATAGACAGGCAAAACCTACTTTCCACATTTATAGCTATTGGTTGAAGATGTCTGCTTTAATATTTGATCAGTTAAAATTTGCTTTTTTGCTTGGTCTTTTCGTTTCTGCAACTTTCCTTTTGGAGGCAGAATTTGAGTCATGTGCTTTCCACACTTTTTTCTTTTTTTTTTTTTGCTATTGAAACTTTCACATTGGAGATAATCAAGTGCTTGAATAAGTTGGCTGTCCTAAGCTGAGATGTCCAAATTTTGAGGCCGTTAACTCCGTATGCTCCATGATGTTTTAGTAATTTGAAATTGAAAATACTGCTAGTGTAGTTATTTGATGAGCCTTGGTATGCTGGCCTTAAGAGCAGAGGTCATCTGCAGGCAAGTTAGCTACAGGAACAAATTATTGTGCGTACTCATTGTCTAAGGCTGTGCTGTGCATGGAGTACTGTTCAGTTCTAGACTCAGTTTTGTCTTCCAAGTATCACAGACTTGGGATACTTTACTTCCATGTCTCTAAAAAGTGGAGGATATCTCTGATACACTGCTTGTAAAGAACTTTGGTATGATTGATACCGTGAAAACCCAAAGTGCTGCCAGGCTTACAGTTGCAGAAAGCATGTCAGAAAACATAAGGTGCTGCTTTAATTTTAAAACCTAACAACATTGTTTTTGTTTGCAGAAAGATCCGGGACTACAATCTAGAACTTCGCTTCACCGAAGAAAAAAAAAATCTAAACATGGAAAAACTATTAAATATTGAGAAAAACATTGCAAAATATAAAATAAATAAAAAAAGGAAAGGAAACTTTGAAGCTTATGTACAGAGCAACGCCGGGGCTAGCAAAACAATTGCTAGTCCTAGATTACTTATTGATCTAAAATTTAAAAAAAAATAGTAAAAGAAAAAATACAAATTAATGTTTTATAAACCCGGGGGAAAAGAATTTTCAGCACAGTACAAAAATTTAAAGCATTCCTTTCTTTAATTTTGTAATTCTTTACTGTGGAAAAGCTCAGAATATCACCACTGTTTTAGTTGACAGTGAGAATTGATAGCTGAGCAAAGAAACGTAATTTGGATTATAAAATTCTTGGTTTAATAAAAATTCCTTAAACACTGATTTGCTTGTGGTGGTTTCTATTGTACGGTGTACTTCTGATAAGGTTGTCATTCAGAATGCCAGGTTAGAATCCCACTCTATAGTATGTTTTAGCAGTTTCTAGACAAGATTAGCCTAGATTTAGCTACTTGGTACTGATAATATAAACTTAAGCATTAAAACAGATCAAAAGAGCAGCTAGATCCATATCTGAGTGTTAAATCCTTAATAGCATGGTGTCTGAGCTCTTGTCATTGTCTAATTAGAAATAGAACTTTAAATATCCTACTTTGAGATGATCGGTAGGAAATGTTACTATAAATGGCCTGTGTTGGAATTGTGTAAGGTACCAATGCATGATTCCATTTGACCACCTGCATGCGGTGCTCATACTCACCGGTTTTGGTGGCAGAAACAACCTCTACATAGGTCTCCGGCCGTGTCTTTGGATGGCTGATGAACCTTGAGATGGAGGTAGGGTTGTATGGATATAGCAAGGATTGGCTGCAATGGACAGTGTGGCTAAATTCCGTTATTGTGAATGTATGAACACAAAGCATTCCTAAAATAAAAAAGGTGACTCTTCAGGTCATAATGTATGGAAAAATTGAATGCATAGTAACCACAAGATCATGTGTTTTACACAGTAAAAATCCCGTGGACAGGACTGCTTAATCCTCTGAGTCCGGTATTTCTAATGCTGTGTTCCCTAACAAGTGAGTTTAATTTTGGCTTTGCTACATTTGGGGTTTTTTAAGGTGCTGAACAAATCCTTCTTGTCAGGGGCAACTTTGAAAGTCTCAGCTAGCTCTTTGGTAACTAAATTACTGAATTACTACTGAAAAAGAATACAGTTAAGGTGCTTTAAATCAGCAGATTTGAAAACTGAGAAAGTGATGTGAAATTGAATGCTGTTCCTCATTACTTAATATTTTACTACAAAGATCTCTTCAATAATTTCCAGTTCTAATGTGTCGCAGAGCTTTGCATACAGTGAGCTTATGCAAAACTTCGTGGTTTTTTTATCAAATTTGTGAATGGTGAAAATTCTAGCAGTTTTACTGGCTCCAGGAATCTGCTGCTTCCTGCAAAACATAACCTTCCTGGTTCATCCTTGTATTTGACTGTTACTTAAAAAATAAAAAGGCACCCCCCCACTTTCATTCTAAAATAAATTGGTGCTTGATCTAAATCTGATCTAGTGTACAATACCATAGAAATAATCCTGTCTTCACTCGGGGCTGACAGGACCCTCAGGTCAGCTTGTGTGTTAGTCGCTAAAAAGAGCATCCTAGCAAAAGACCAATGGCAGCAAAAGTGAGAAGAGCAAACACTACCACATGGGCTGTTAAATTTGCTACAGGACCTTACTGAGTCTGAGAGTTTTGCAGGATTAAAACTGTTAAATGCCTCATCAAGAGAGGCAGAGTAATGAGCTTTTGTAAAACAAACTCTCACTCTCTAAGTTACCAGGTACATTGAAGTTGTCCATCTACAGATGGGTTATCCTGCTGTTGCTGCCTTGCTTTTTTTTCCCCCTTCCCTTAAGGGAGTACTTTCTGCAGACTTGCAGAATGAGAGGCATTTTCTACCCCGTTTAGCCTATAATTGGCTCTGTAAGCTGCTTAATCAAAATTATGCAAGGGGAGAAAGGAAGCAGTGAAGATGGCATGTCCTCCTTTTACAGAGGAGAAACCTGGCAGGCTGGGATAGGGGGAAGGAACGAAGATCTGTTAGTCTGGGGGGAAGGCATGACCCTTAGCCACTGCAATCCATCTGGCTCTGGTTGCTGTATTTAAAGGATACAGTTTCTACGGAATCACAGGAAGAGGTTAGTGAGTTCTTTCTGGAAGGCTGTCTGAAATCCGTGTTGTATAGGGGGAATGGCAGTGTTCTCTGCACCTATTGTTGCAGTCTTAAAGCTGTTCAGTATCCCTTCTGAAATCCACCAAAAGGCAATTCAAGAGTGCCCTTATTTTTCCCGTTGTGCAAAGATCTTCAGACTGGAGTTTTTTCTGTTAGGTGAATTTGAGAAATAAGCCTAGCATAGAGAGGTGAAATTGGTCTGGTGTAAATGAATCCTGTTTAAAATCCCTCACTTCACTATAAAAGCATTAGGTTAAGCTTGTACAATTCTTATGTTCAGTCCTGTCCTGATGGAGGCAGACTGGGTTAGCTTTAATTTGCAATCTTGCCAAAGTGTATGACTATAAGAATTTTTTTAATTGGACGGTAAATCCTACAAAGGAGGCGCTTCAGACAAGATATGTATGTGATAAGAGGTTGAATGTACAACCTTAATTTTATGTAATGTCAACTATAAAAACATTAAAGCTTTGGAGACTCTTTTAAAGAGCTAAAAATATTTAGCACCATAATAGAAATGTTGAAGAACTGGATGATATTAAAGGTTTAATGGAAGGTCTAAAGGATGATTTAACGACAACTATTTGCAGGAGTTCAGGGCCCTAGCAGGAAAGTAAGAGCCCACCTCACTTCTGCTTGTTTCCCCAGATAAGAGGTAATGTGTCTTAGGTGAGTCTCCTGGCGTTAACCAAATTAATGTTTTGTAAGAATATGCAAACTATTTAACCTCTTGCATATGGGGAGACTGAAAAAGGAGGAAAAGGGTTCTTCCAGCTTTGCGTGAGACGCTTGCGGGTGCGTCAAGCACTAGCATCCATACCAGCCTGAAATACTAGGTAACTTTTGTGATGGAAGGAAACGGTGAGGCAATTCTGCTGAGGTGGCTGTGATGGCTTAAGAAAACAAAACTCTGGTTTGGTTGGGTTTATTTCTTCCCATTCTTGATACATGGTCATTCCCCACCATGTACCATAGATGCCTATTTAATCGATGTTTGGGGGGGTTTTAATCTTAGAGATGTGTTTGGTAGTGCCTCTATCAATGTGTCTTTAGAGTACTACTGTAAAACAATGCACCACACAGAAAAATCAATTTATTCAATAGTGGTAGAGCTTTGTTCCCTTGGCTCAATAGGCAGCCTCACTGGCAGTCACTTCCTCCTGCCCCACGTTCCCTCTAGCCTGTGTCAGGCTTACACTGATCCGCTGCCGCCCTGCAGCCGCCCAGTGCTAAGCTGGTTTTGCTGGATCCTCTGATATTTCATTCCTTCAGTCCTTCCCTGGCTTTCCACTCTTAAGCACAGCAAATGCTTCAGAGTTTAGCAGCAGCCAAAAGCCCGCTCCTGAAATGAATGGCGATTTGAATGAATGAATCTTATTATATTCACCATCTGCCCTCGCAAGCAGAACGTGGCTTTATCAGCAACTAAATCAAAGTTTTGGCGTAGAGGCGATCTGAATTGCATGCATTCTCTTTGCTGCTCTGCAGAAGTCAAGAAAATTTGGGTTTCACTGGGTCCTGAGGTAAGAGGGGGCAAAGTAGTGGAAATCAAGATGTTCCTGGGTCAGGCGATGTCATTACAGTTGCTGGTTTACACTAATTAGGTGTCTACCCTTGAATAAATTATATTTTCAGTCCTTGCACCTAAATGCATTTCCTTCTTGGGAGCATTGTTAATGATTGCTATGGACAGCTGGATGTTGAAAGACAGCCACCTACCATTTTGAAGTAGGGTTCTCAGCAAAAAGGTTTTCTGAATTCTGCATCTAATGGACATATTTCTGCTTGGAATAACTGGGGGCGGGGGGGGGGGCAGTGAGGAACCCAAACCTCCCAAAACCAAACAGGATTTGTATTTGTTCTCAATAGCTCCAGGAGTTGTGGTCCAAATTGATGTGCTAGAGCGAGCCACAATCTTGTCCTTGGGACCACAATTGACTACACTTTCATAGTTTTGGTGTTTCCGGCCATCCCACTTGGGATTAAGTAGGAAGCTCCATTTCTGTGACTGATCCTTCCATTGGAGTTGCTCCTGAACACGAGCAACGTTTTGACTCCCTGCTGGAGTAGTTTCAACTACTAGTGAACTCTTCATAGCTTCCCATGTGCCTGAGTTATCCCCGAGAGGCAATTCAAGGTTAGAAATGCCTCCTGAGTAAATCCAGCACAGGCTTGGATTTACTGGAATCAGAGGCTACTCTCCAAAAAGTCTCAGTTCTCCTCTCAGATTACTTTTTATCACGCAAGTGGACACTTTGAATTAAACTGCCCTGTTTCCCTTGCCTCCTTCCCATTTTCCCTTTGATCAGCTAGTCCTTTCCTTACAAAGAGAAACACCACATCCTACGTCCTGTTACGTCAATTAGGTGCCTCATCATGTTGCATGTGATGCCAAGAGCCCCGCACCACCTTTGCAATGAAAAGCCATAGGAAGGCTACAAGGTCTGGCTGGGAAACGCTGCAGGTCTTCTCTGACAGAGTTTCAAAGGCAGCACGCTGACTTAAAGAGGATCTGTAGCTCAACTGCTAGCGAAGGAGGCGAGTCTAGGACCTCCCTATTCTCATGTGAAGACTTGAAACTTGGGGAATCCTAGTATGTATGCCTTGCTCCCACCAGGTGATGATTTGCATTTGGGATTCTGTCTCCTGAGTCGGGCAATGTCATTACAGTTCTGAGCTGCAAGTTGGCATCTCACTCACTGCTTCCTCTCTTCGCAGCTTTTTCCTCAATTGACAAGCCAGGAGAAGCACACAAAAGAAACAAAACCAAACCAAACCCAAAATACTATTCCTCAACAAGGCAGGCAGAGATTTCATCACACCAGAAGCTAAATGCTGTTCCTTAGGCAACTGTGAGTCCGTGTGGTACAACTACTTCTGTGAAGGAAAGCTTTTAGTCCTGCTTACCTTCTGTAGGATGCAGTCAATAATGATGGATAGTAGCTATATCCAAACAAAAAACACAGCTGTCAGGGTTACAAATCCTTAGGACATGGCATTTGAAGTGAATACAAATTTGAAACAAATGTTTTCAGCTACAAGGTGCACGTGTAGTTGGAGCTCCCTTTGAAGGACTTGGGCAACAAGAACAAAGGAAGAATATTTGCAAACAATAATTTGAAACTTAGATTTCTCACTTCTTGTATTGGGATTGAATGTAATCATTAAGAAAAAAAAGGAAATGACAAGCTCGGCCAACGTAATGGGCCTGTTGCACATTAAGTACCAAGAGCAGTATATCTATGCCAAATAGTCTCCCACTTCCCACATAACCTGCTAAAGAAACATCCCTAATCAAGTCATGTTCTAGCTGGCTATAGCTGTCCAGAAATACATACTTTTTTGTATCTCTGAGCACACTTAAAAATGTTCCACATGATCTGAGCATTCAGAAAAAAAAATGAAGCCCTGGGCAGGCTAACTGGTTGTGTCACATTGCAGTAACTGGGACCTTGGGTTACACGTGGTCCAGGTTAAACTTGAAGTCAGCAGATGACATAAACCAGAGATTACAGTTCAAGAAGTGCGCCCCTAACATATTACATTGTCACATCTGTAGGTGGAAGCTTGCTCAATCCTGTCTCTTGCCACTGTTGGAGAGATTTGCCACCAAAGGTAGCTCAGTTTTCCCTGCTGTAGTTTTCCAGAGGGGAACTAGATTCAGGCAGATGAGAAGAGACCACGAACCCAGAACAACAGCAGAAGTGGAAAATTCCTGCCTGTGGCCTGGAGCGTTGGTCTTTGCTTTGTCTCTCTATACCTCACATTTTTCCATCAAACTCATTCTGCAGCTGCTTTGTCTCCCAGGTTACGAGTGGACATCTGGATTTGCAAAGTGTCTTGGGATGCAAACAAGGATGCACACCGTGGCTTTGCTCAGGTGGGGAATGAAAGCTCTTCCAGAGCTCCCCAGGGCACGGTGCCTCACCTCCCGGGTACAAGAGGGCAGCTGTGAAAGCAGGAGCTACAAGAGGCTCTGTAAGAGGGCAGTTGGGTGAGTGCTCCAGAAGTTGTCAGACTGGTTATATTTGACTGCACAGAAGAAAAACAAATCAAGTCATCAAACATGTTACATGTTATTTTACTTATCCTCCATTTGCTCCAGAATGCCCACAGTTAATCCTGTTTCTTGAAAAATACTTACAAACTTTGTTCCACTGGGAAGGGGTTTTCGCCACGTCAGTTAGTGAATCACCACCTTCCCGAAATAATTTTCTTCCTCTGACGAAGGGCCTTTTGGTGAGGCCAGAGTACTGCACTCATGTCAGGTCCTGGCTTGCAGAGGAAGCATTTCAGCTGCGTTATTTCCGTGCTGATGAACTCATTTCACGTCTCGAGCAGCGCTGCTTGTGTAAGACTACGAGGACTTCCACAGTGATTCACAGGAGAAGGCCCAGCTCCCGCAGTGCCTTTCCCTCAGGGGTTCCAGAAGGACGCTAAAGGAAGCTATGAAATACAGCAGGCATAACCCATCTTTATAGTCCGGTAATTGGTGACAAAGAAAAGCCCCACGCCAGAGATGGGCCTGCCATTTTAACTATATTTGATTGACCTCCAGTGAGGCACTGGGTGAAAAAAGGACTTTCTTTTCTTATAAACCTGCTGCGTACCCCTTTCACCTCGTTGGTCCCTCGTTCTTGTTCCTTGAAAAACAATGAATTATCATCACTTCACAGCGAATTACCGCTTCACAGCCCCCTCCCCGCTCGGCACGGCACCTTCAGTGCTCCGGGTCACCCCGTCTGCCCTTCCCAGCCAGGCCGCTTCCCCTGCGGGCACCGCTTGGCGCTTATTGACCGTTAACTTCACCCCCAAACTACCCCTCGCCCTAAGGAAGCCCCCGAGGCGGAACCTCCCCCCCGCAGGCCCCTTTTGTGGAGGGAATTTAAATAAAAGCAG
>NW_009607996.1:0-217 GCF_000690535.1 Cariama cristata
TGAGGGTCGGTAGGGCGATGTTCAGGATCTGCAAGCCGGGAATGTGGGCCTGCGGGCTGGGGTTGCCCTGCGGGGCCGTGCCAGCGGTCAAAACCTGGAGGCCCACGGCGTTCAGGGTAATTCCCGAAGGGCGCATCTGCGGGGCGATGTTTGCGTTTGCCAGGCCCAAGATGTTCACTGTCTCCATGCCCAGCGGTGGCAGAGGCTGCAGGCTGGG
>NW_009607996.1:514-755 GCF_000690535.1 Cariama cristata
GGATGCCCGGCACCCTCCCCTGGCCGATGGGAATGCACGGCACAACACTGTTCCCCTCGGTGACTCCCATGGGATTCACGGTGGCGCCAGCGGCCGCGCCGCCCGTCTCACCGAGGGCGCTGGTAGTTCTGTGAATCACGCTAACAGCAGGGATAGTGAGCTGCACTGGCCCTGCCTGGATGGGAACAAAGGTGGAGGAGGTGGCCAGGCCGGCGGGGGCCCCCTGAATACACCCGACCTG
>NW_009607996.1:826-2529 GCF_000690535.1 Cariama cristata
TCAGCTCGGCGGCATGCTGCTGGCAGCCGGCCAGCTTCTCCTCTGGGATTTCGGTGTAGGGCAACGGCGCTGTCGGATGCATGCTGCGGTCCACCAGCGAGGAGGGAGAGCTGATGGAGGGCGTGCTCTGGGAGAGAAGGACACAGGCATGTTAATGGGACGGGCACCACTATCCTCGCGTGAAATGAAAACACAAGGTAGCTGGGAGTGCTTCCCACACTCCCTTTTAAGAAAAACCAACAAACTGGTTCACAGTATATACTGCCCAGCTTGAACAATGAACCAATTTCCTTCCTTTCTTTCTCCAACTCCTTCCTCGCCCACTAATTGAATTTTCCTCTCCTAATTACCCTGGCTAATTTCTCTTGAACATTAGTACTCACAAACATTGCTGAATATCCTTTGTATGTGTTTTTAAGGAGCCAGAAAAGGCTTTGGAGGACTGTTTTCTGTGGAAATCACCTCAGGCAAGAAGGTTAAATAAGCACAAGCTGGCATTTTTGATGCACCGGGCTCCTCTCCTGGAGGCGTTACAGCCTCCGGCAGGCAGGGGCAGCATCATGGCACATCTGTCTGTAGGTCCTTCTAGCGTGGAAGACAGGCGATAATATGCAATGACAAGAGATGGATGACAACTACAGCGCCCGCAGAGGCAGAGGTGACGGGCGGATACCGGAGCGAGACGTGGGACCCACACCCCACTGCTGCCTCAGCTCGCCCTGATTTCATGCACACATCTGGACCGACAATCATATTTATATGCTCTCTTTCCTTCTCATATAGCTTGTGTTACCAAGGAAGGCTGGCAACTCCTTTCCTAAAAACTCCTAAAATGAGAGTCTTCAACCGCAATTGCAATCTCGCAGTATCTTTTTGTTTTAGGCATACTCATAACACATAAGGAGTGGTGCAACCTTCTTTAGTTTATATAGTCCTAAAGGGCAATTTTGTGGGTTTGACCAAACTTTCAAGAAATCTCTAGAGCAGGCACAAAACTGAAACATGAACAGAAATGCTTCTGAAAACTGCTGGTAGAAAATGTACTGGTTACAGGAGAATATGATTTACTGACTATGCAGTGCCGACCAGTCTAAATGGGAAGATGGGTGTGAGAAGGAAGCTAATATCTTTCTCAGAATTAAGTCCTGTCTGACACCTCTCAAGAAATCCTGATAAACTGGTATGGATGCTTTCAAAGGATGCTACAACAGCCTCCCTGAGCTGTCCTGACCCCTTGTCTCGATTGCAAGAAGTGGGATCCACAACCATTCCCATTAGGAACAGACTGCAGATTAACCATCAGACACAGGGCTGCCACTTCCTTTGGTCTGGGAAAGGAGAAGGTAGTCTGGAAAGGAATTACCGCCTTGTATTACTTACATGTCTTTTTTTCTTTTTTTTTTTTTTTAATTTATTAATGTAGACAATTATTAGAGCTATATTAATGAAGACCTTTCAACATTTTTAATTGCATGAATATTTTCTTGAGGCGTCAGTGGTTCTGTTCGATGACAGAGTAAACTCAGTCAAATGTCTTTCTGGCATCTATTGGCAACAACTGAAACCCAAAATCCAAATATTAAGACCCTACCCCTTTAGTGACATGTATAGACAGTGATCAGAGACCACTACGCTTCATTCTCTGTCATACTACCAAATCGCTCCAATTTACATTTGTCACATGGACTCACCGTTCTTACAAG
>NW_009607996.1:2566-53992 GCF_000690535.1 Cariama cristata
ATTCTTTCTGTTTCTCCTTGTCAACAGTTCACTACCTTAAATTTTGTAAAAAATAGAATCCAGTAGTACAGATTTTCAAAGTAAAAAAAGCCACTAAGTACTTAAATCAGAATGAAATTTTTACTTACTGTTTATGCCTTTGAAAATGTCCTGCTGCTTATTTTTCTGTAACTGCATGCATATACTATTTGTAAATATTGCATTCATCACAGAGAAGGCAATAATTACTCCTTTATTTAAACTGCCTTTCCCATCACATTTTTCTGAGCATTATTCTGGAAAGCTCTTATGCCTTCATGGGTTGCAGTAAGAATTCAATACTTTCGAGAGATACCCTTCGGGTCAATCGGGTATGTGCCTTCTACCATCCCCACTACAGTCCATAAAAACACTGCTGAGTTGTGAAACGCTTAGCACCTGCCAGTTCCCCTCTGTGATTTCCTCAGCAGAGTTTTAAAGACAATAGTTGCCAAAATTACTGAACACAGACTGACTTCATCTTTCTGCACACTGCTCTGAAGAGCTGTGTGTCTAGAAAAGGCATGGGCAAAATTGGTCCTTTTCTGATTAAAATGTTCTTTCAGCTTGGTGAAAAACTGAGATCACTGGGAACTCAGGTCTCAGTTCTGCGCCAGTCTCTCCTTCTGTTATTGTGCAAGGGCAATCTCCTGGTTTCCTTGAACATCTGGTGCTCTTTCTAATTCTACAACTAAGCATGTTTGGGGGAGAGATAAGCAATTGCACAATTTTTTTATAGTGATAAGGCAAAAACCTTTGGGACTAGATTAATTTCCCTTAGGAATTACCAATGATTCTATCATCATATTTCAGAGTGAAACAACTTCTGAATTCTATCACTTTCCTCTGAAAACTTCATAACCACCACCATATGTTCATTCTACATATCTGTTATATCCTTTCTTATTTGTAATACAATCTACCAGCTCCGAAATTCAGCTGAAACGACCGTATTACAATTAATCCTTTCAGGGAGAATACAATCAAAACTGAGAACTTGAAAAGCAGTGCTCCTACAACATCCTTGTTTCTAGAGTCCCACATGTCTGTGCTCTGATTAGTTTCAACTCTTCTTAAAGACTCATCAGCCAACAACTCTTAAGAATGAAGAGAAATGCAAACATTTTGATCTTTGAAAAAAGAATCTCCCAAAAGATCTCTAAGAGGAGGGTTTAAAACCCTGCTCTCTCCCCCAGAGTCAGACACTCCTACCTTTGGAAGAGCTGCAGTTGATATTAAGGAGTGGCCCAAGGCTGTTTCTGGATCGGGGTCGGGGTAATCCACAGACATCTGGCGACCTGGAGAAGTGGGAGCGACGTCGGCCAGTGCTGCACCAGCTCCTCTCTCCTGGCCTTTGTCCTCATGCGCTTCCTGATGAGGCAATTCTGCTGGCGACCTGGAGGTCTGGCTCACCGACTGCACCGCACTAAGGACGGTCATCGTCGTCAGCAGCGCTTTTGGCAGACCATCCATAGAGTCCGTGTGAACCCCAGCAAAACAGTCCGGAAGCCTGATGTCTTCGTCCGTGCTGGCAGCATCCTGCAGGCCGTGCCGAGAGGGGTGATGCTGGGGGCTGGCCGTCACCGAGGGGGTTGTGGACAGGACTGACTCAGCCTGGCTGTCTTCGTCATCATCTTCATTGTCGTTTTCATCTTCATCTGCACCATCAGACTCCTCCACGTCATATCCTGACCGGTCATAGCCAAATCTTTGCTTCTCACCTGCAAAAGCGGGAATTAGAAGGTAAGCCAATGAAGGGCCCAGACTACCCGGGAAGGAGGTACAAGGGAGCAACCGGAAACACCAAAAAACCCACATGGCACCTGCATTTTTCAGTCAGGTCCCATTGCACCAAAGCAACAGGGAAGATTTTAATTTTTGTTCTTATTTTTCAGTGTATGTATTTAATTATACAGCTACATAATCTTTCATCTTCTGCTTCCATGTTGTTTTTAACCTTCTGGATTTGACTGTTTTCTTTTAAGCCATTTATAACCATTTGCTCAAAGTCACCCTTCACTCTTCCGCCTGGGGAGAAGCGAGCAGATTCCCGGTTCATTAAGTTGCAGTGACGACACATGAAGCTGGTCTGTCAGCCTTAGCGGTGGGATATTCTCTAGCTGGTTCTGACTCATAAGTGGGTGTCCTTGTACCTAATATGAATCACTGCTGCAAAGGTTTTTGAAGGATGCAAACAGAAAGGCTGGAGGCTGTTAGTCAGGAATCTGTCTTGTTAAGAGGCAAAAGAGACCAAAATTAGACCTTGCCAGATTTCTTCACTTTGCTAATGTTTTGAAAGGTTTATTAACAAATCACCCAAGATGTCCCAGAAGGCAAGAAAGCCCTAATCCTATCAAAACTTACCTATGCATGAAACTTCACTCACATGAAGAAGCCCTCCTGACTTCAAGTCTTAAATCCTGACTGCTGTCTAGTGGTAAATTTCTCTACAAAATACAGCTCCAGTGCAGCTTTTCACCTTCTTTTATATGATAACTTGGAAAAAAAGAATTGTCTTTACTAAAGAGACAGAAAATCCCATCTGCTGTATCTGATTCCAAGCCAGGCTGTCTGGGATCGTATTTTATAAAAGACAAAATGCTTTGAATGCACTAATATTTTATATTTGATTAAAGGTCTGTCTGCTGAGCTGTCCAAAAAAAATATAAAAAATCATTTGGCTCTGCAAAAGCAACCGTGTCTGGTTAGTTAAAATCTGAGAGATCCTATTCTAGGGAAATCTACACAGCAACTTACCATCAAAATCAATGATTCTGAAAAAAATCAGACTCTTAAAACGATTTGAATGTACTACCAATTCTTTAGGCTGCTACGTTACCAAAACCAAAATAAGCATCTTGAACTCCAGGTAAAATAAATGGGTTTCATTGAGCTACCTCTCAAGAAGTTACCCACCATTATAAGCCTTTATGGTTTCAAATGAGCAATGCAATTAGGAACGAGACTAATAGCTTCTTTGAAAAAATCCCTCTATAATGACTTTGCCCCTCTTTGCCTACACAGTCATTTGTACATTAACTAAATACGGAAACTATAGATTTTCTACATTTACTACCGCAGGCATGAAACTGAAATGTTATTAAAAATACCCCAAATCCTCCAGGTCATTGGAATGATGCTAACAAAAATATTTTTTAGAATTTTAAATAGTCTTCATTTATAATTCTCATCTACAGGCAAAGCTATTAAAAAAAAAAATATTTTAGTGGAAAAAATAATTCAGTAAGGTCCATTCCAAAAATATGGCAAGTAGGATTGTTAAAAATATTATTAACAAAACCACATGGAGTTACTCAACTTTTTTCTTTCTCTATACTTCTGTCATTTCTCTTCTTCACATTGTAACAGTGTTTCTTCATCATTAATTTACAAAGCAAACACATCTAAAATATTAGAAACTCTACATATGTTTGATTTCTGAATGGAAATAACTTCCCTCAATGCCTCTCTAACAGATCTCAAAGACTTCTCCAGGTGTTACATCTGAAGGGTGACCCATGCGTTTCCTCCAACTCTTTAAATAACGCATGGGGCATTACGAAGTCTTGGATTTCAGTCCGGACTCCCTCTTAACTTTGGTCTCTTTACCAACATCACATAACTATTCTCTGGGAAATCCTACTGTTTCTTGTCTTTTTTCTTCCTCTCTCCACATGAATCACATTTTCTATGAAGGTTGATGTCCATCATGAACGACTGTCTCCACTGGCAAGAGAAACTACCGAGTGATTAGACTGACTTGTCACACTTGTAAAGCAAGGAAAACATATGCTCAAACAATGCTCTGATTTATAAGAAGAAACTATCTTTTTTCAAATCAACATTTAAAAACACAACAGGATTTACTAGCAAATGCTGCTTATGGAGAATTTTTCTGCATACATCTCGGCTTTGTAGAATACAACCATGGAAAGGGAAAGGGGAACTGTGTGTGGGACACAGATTCCTTACATGCAGAACTCCGTGGGATATCATTTCCCTCTATTGTTTCCCTGTTTACCTCCACCCTTTGTGCATTTGCCAGCTTCTATTTAAGTGTGGTTACCTGGAGCCAGAGCCTGGGCTGTAGGCGAGGTGACAGCGATGAATGTGGTTCCCTTACTCCCACACCGCTACGAAACGTTAGGTGAGAAAAAAACCACTCCTGACTTGCTTCCTCTGGCAATGCACAAAGGAACGCTCTGCTCCAGCTTCTATACCTGCGTGCATGTTTGCTGAAACAAGAGCTGCCCAAGCTTCCATAATTAGTGATCCCATTAAGCATCGCTGCCAATCAGTGGAGTGGTGAGAGGACCCGATGCTGGAGTTTTAAGCGGTGGAAGACCCAGGCAGGTTATGGGGCTTCTCCGAGTGAGGCATCGAGCTGAGGCTGTGACCACTCCTTGGGGTGAAACACTCTTTTCCAAGCACTGTCTCGTTAACCAAGTAGTATTGGCCCTGATCCATTTTGGTAATTGTACGCTGCCTACAAAAGTTCCCTTGCAGTTTTAATTGGGGAAAAATTAATTCTTCTCTTCCTATCTTAAACTATGCACAATCATAACCATATGCTTATGTAGCTGATACATATATATATATATATATAAAAAACTAGAACTGGCTCAATTTCCAAAGGGGAACAAAATGACTTCTGTGTATAACTCTGTATGAGGTTGTAAAGCAGTGTGGGGTATTTTAGAATGAAGGATGTGCCATAAATTTAAAGGCCACTAGCATATGGGGAAATGGCTTTTGGCATGAAAGTTCAGGGTTTTTTTTTTTTTACAAAAAGGAAAACAGGAAAAAAGTTTCACACTATTAACTGAAGGCTTATGAAAGCTGCTTCTCTTTCAAATTTGTAACTCCCACCTTTTTAGCAGAAAGACTGTTCAAGACTGCCTCAATTTTTTATAAAGAGTGTTTTTGGAAGAGTAGGGAATGTCTCTCATCCTCTGTCAATTGCTGCAATCTTCTCTCTTAAACCCTTAGAAAGACTCTTTCTTCTTCCTGGACTTCACAGGAGAAAGTGGAACTTTTGGCTACAGACCTGAACTCTGCAAAAATCAGGAACAGCTGGAAATGAAGGTATAATAGAAAGGTGGACACAACTTTTGATTGGGGATTTTGCTCGCATGCCAGCTATAATTATATTTAATAAAACTGAGTTTTTAATTCTATGTCTTGAAGTAAGTGTATACAAATCATAGGCAAAAATTGTCTTAGTCCTTCATTTATTCTGTTGTCAGTCCTCAGTTAGTTGATCAGCTCTGTATTGCATTTGTGGTGTTGATGAGCTTGTTGGCTAAGGTTCTGCTATACTGACATTTCACTCCAAAGCGGGAAAGAAAAAGCTTCAAGTTCTTTAGCACAATATCATTAGTTGGAATTACCAGCATCCTAATATGTCCATTAGTGAAGTGCCGGTGGTTGGTGAGTGCACACACTGCTTTTTCCAGTTGTGATGCTGTGAATTAGGTAACTGAAATAGGTCTCCCTATGTACTCTAAAGTTCTTTGTTTTAAAAGGAATCAGGAATCCTTCCTGTACATGGTTTTAACAATGGCCATCTAATTTTCACCATACTGCAAAGCGCTAAAAGAAAGGTTCTTCAGAATCTCAACTTATTTTTAATTTTAATTGTGATAGTATCACCAATTAGTCCCATCACGTGACCCGACTTATCAGGCCCTGCTACAGACTTAGCAATTTCTCCACCAAATGCAAGTGATAAAGTTCAACGGCTTATAACTTAGTCATATTTGGTTATAACTTCATCACATTTAGGTAGATTTTCACAGAAAGAGCAAAATGTTCATTTTTGTTCTTTCACGGGCAGGAAGACAAGAAAGATCTGAAAATATAAGTCCAGACTGCTGAAGTTTTACAACTTCCTAAGCAAATGGACTGTTACACAGGTAACTATAGGATTGCTCTTAGCTCTACTTACACAGATTAAAAACATAGCTTACTAAGTGTCTGTTGGTCTGTTCACTATCTGTTTAAATTTACTAAATTTATTGGCTTTTAGCATCTGAGTAATTCAAAGCAGTGTTTATCACCTCAAATTGTGGAAGCATCTTCAGTTATGGATTAATATCTACATAAAAGCATTGAAAAATAAAGCATCTGTTCTGTATTATATATTCTCCATCAAACTCCATAAAAAATATATACTATGGCAATAAAAGCAGAAATATTTTTAAGTATGTCATCATATTATCATAAACGTGAAAGTAAGGTCTGTATGTCATCAATGCACTCTCTATTTTTCTAAACAATTACAAGCCTAGACCTGCCTTTCACCAGTTGTATTAGTCTTGTAATAGACCGTTGCACTGCCATTCGAACAAATTTTAAAAAGGGTAAAACAAAGTACTGTGAAACAACGCCAGCATCTATACCCAAACTTGCCGTCTGCCTGTCCTTCCAAGTCTGTCCACGGGCTTTGCGTGGCTGATTTCGGTCTTGCCTCAGCTACTGTCCACCGCTCGCCACCACCAAAGAGGACTCGCAGTGACATCTACTGGGTTAGATTCAGACTGGTAATAGCCAGTGCTCCGCAGAAATGAGAAAAAAACCCAAACCTGGGGGGTTTTGACTTTCATTCCTAAGGGTCTGGAAAGTAACAAAGCAAAACTGACCCCCCAAAAGTAAGAGGAACCTCTGTTTAAAGAGATTATTTACACCTACGCCTTCCTGAGTTCCCTGTATATTGTAACTCAACTCGAGCACCGGGTAGTCTGTTCCCAGGCTGAAGGCACAGGGCTCCAGCATGCCCAATGGACATCTAGTTGAAGACTAGACACATATTAAAAAAAGAAAAAAAGAAGGGAAGAAAAAAAAAAAAAGATTAAAAATATTTCTTCTTGTAAGCTATACAGAACCAGTCTTCCATTCTGTTTGCAAAAGGAGGATATTATTGCAAGGATTTTAATTTATTTTCACTCCTTAAACGTAGCTGCAGTGAAAACACGGACTGAGTCATGATTAAGCTAATGAAGAGCCATGGAAACTCACTTAAGATCTACTATAAGTAATATATAGCTAATTAACTTAGAACCACTGTATCTTTAGAAGGGTTTATTTAATACTGCAGAAAATTAAAGTAGTTTTTTTAATATATATGTGTGTGTATATATAAATACATATCTGAAACTTACAATTAGGTCTTTTCACTGGTAAAGTAATGAGTATTTTGGGATAAAATTTCTCCATAGAGACCATTTAAATAAGTTCTGCCCATCTATTGATTTCATTATTAAATAACTATCCTGTGCAAGTTTACCCAGGCGTACCATACCACTCACACATTAGCTTACATACAAAATATTACAGGTTTAAAATTCCTAACCGTTTTAATTGGAAGACAAATTATTGTTGTTTTTAAGACTGCATAGCAAAATGTTGGGTCAACGTGGCCAAAGAGGATATCCCCAGTTGCAGTCTGTCACACTAAACAGTTCACCTCGCCTGACAATTTAATTCAGATATTAACATTCCTTACATTGTAACCCTGTATTTTGGTGACAAGAACATTCCACAGAGCAGAAGATGAAAGATAAATGGATGAGGGAATGGTTTTGAATACAAAAAGCCAGGCCAGAAAGTATTTACTAATACCCAAATGATGACAACTCCAAATACAAAGAACGCTGTTAAAAGCTCTGATCACATGTAGTCTCAGACAGCTAGAGAGCATCTCTTTCTTTTTTCCCTAGACACTCCAGCACAACAGAATTTCAGCTTCTCCGATTACCGAAAAAACAGGCTCTGTGTGTGCGTGCGTGCGTGCCTGCGCTCAGGACCGTGCAGAGTTTTGTGCTCCTTACTCAATCTGCACGCGCTATTAATCTGTACTGCTACCAGGTCAAAGCTGACTTCCCAAATGAGTCTAAAAAATTACGTATTCAAATAATCGTGATTGCCTATGCTTTATAAGAACTACATAAAAATAGAACCAGCAAATTCCTTAGTAAATAAAAGGTTGGTAGCTGTGTTAAATTTCTGGCTAATTCTCTAATTCAAAGTCTGATGCAAGACGTACAGCTTAGTTCTTTTAAGCAAAGGTGCGGACATTTTTATTGCCATAGGAATAATCAGTATTCCAAACGTTCGGATAACAAATTAGTTACAGACAGACATTCTACGGGTCAGGAAACAGGCCAATCTCACAATGCCTATGGGAAGAAGAAATTTTTTTTTCTGAGGTCATAGTTATTTCTTACCAGATTTTCTGCACCCTCCTCTACAGCATCTCACATTGCCCTCCAACTGAGGAAAGAGACGGGACTGGGCAGACCACTCTCTAGGACAGAGAGAATTTTTAACCACCAGCACGCAACTCCTGAAGTAAAAAATGTACGGGTTTAAAGATGCCGGCTTTTTAAAGCACCAAGAGGATACGCGACACAAACCCGCCAGCAACGCAGGTCAGAGGGAGGAGGGTGAAAGGGCCAAAGACCTAACACTGCCGGTGCAGCTCAATATCCACAGCCCATCACGTTTTCAAAGTGCACAGTTACTCACTGAATTTATGGGGATAACGGTAAATGCAGCCACTGGAGAGGCTGGACTTGTTTGGCTGCAGCAACCGTGTGTTTGTCACAGGCTTAAGTGGATCGGACTTCTGTGCCGAGCTTTGTGCTGCACAGCTGGTTTTGCTATGGGTACCTGAGCCAGAACATTTAGAGAAGGTAGGGATTTTATCACCAAATTCTTTTCGGTTTGGGGTTCTTAGTTAATGAAAGAAGTGTTAAAGAAGTGCTACCTGCTCTGTTTTGGTTTTGTTTTTTTTTTCTTTTTTTTGGGGGGAGGCGGGCAGGGGGAAAGCACTGCAGTCTTAAAATTAAATTTCTGGAAGGATTTCAAGGATTATGTAGCAAACCCTGTTGAATGTTTGTCTTGCCTTTTTTCCCAAATAGAATATTCAATTTTCAAGTAATTACTGTGCCGAAGCAAAGAACGTATTTCAGGGACTATATAATATATTTATACTATGATTACACACACCTGTACATGACACGTAAGAAGTCAGTCTCCCCCGCTCTCAACTAAATAGCCTTAAAGCCAAAGGAAAGCAATCTTTCAACATATGTTTGAAATGGCTTACTTCTACTGAGTGTTACTGGTAATTCTGTTCACATTTGAAACATTTCCCATTACATTATAACCACAAATGCAATTTTTAATGCACACGATTGGGAATAGCAATTTATCAATCAATAAAATATTTTCAGTTCCTAGTAAACGGAAATACCTGTTCAGCTGTAGTTTATAAAACCAAACAAAATGTCGAAAGCTACAGAACATCACTTAAAAAAGTGACGATTTTTTTGGTCCTGTGAAGGCTGAAAATGTTAACGAAAACTGTTCCTCTGTGAGAAAAGGACAATGATTTGCACTGCCACTTATCTTCTGTGCTGTTTATTTGGTACCTCAAATGGCAAGGGGGGACATGTTTTTAGCTTACTAAAAAGAAATATATCGAAGAATGCCAAAAAAGGGAAAAAGCAGGTTTCTTTGTACCTAGCGCACTACTGAATCATACCAGCTGAGTCATATTCCCAGCATTATTTAGAATTAGATTCAAGCTGATTCGTTTATTCTACTAGCGGTTGTCATATGGGAGCAAGTGCATTCATCTTTCTTGCCCTTTACTGTTTAAATAAAGATCCCCACTGCTTTCTTTTCTCAAAACCTCATCCGCAATCTAATAAACTATTCCACTGAAAGAAGAAAAACGCAACAAGGCAAGGCAACACGACTCATCTCCCTGCGGAGAAACGGGAGGAAGGAGAAAATGCCACCACTGCACTGAGACATGCCGAGATCCGAAATGGTCCTAACGCACAACCCTGTTCTCCATCTCACTGCGTCTGGTGCAGCTACATCTTTCTTATCATGCTGAGCAAAACCCACATGAACCCGGGGTTGGCCCTCTTTGCCTGTCCTCAATCTCATCTCCTCTTCAGCACAGCCGTTGCGGGATGTGGGAAGAACAGAACTCCAATTATTAGCAGACACATTCATTTTGACAACACTTTCATCACTAATGGAGAAGCAGAACAGGTCAAGACGAATAAAGTTCATCATTTCTAAATGATCTCTGTCTGCTGATTTATGCCCAATTATCTGGGAAGGAGGACAGAACTCTACACCGGATGATGATTAGCCTCCTTGCAAAGCACCTGGCAACATATTTGTGATTTGGGTGGCAAGTCAGTGATGCAATTTTTATGAAATGTACATCTCAAAACTTTGACGATTTCATGCACAACTATTTTCAAAGAAACACCACATTTGACCACCTTTTTTTCTAGGCAAACAACTGTTTTTCTGGCATTTTCACTCTTGTATTTATCTGTGAAATTGACAAAGTTAAACTGTGTAACACTCTTGTGAAAAATTCAGCAGCAATTTATCTTCAGCATATGCTGTCATTTCTTTTGGTGAAAGTTTTTCCAGTATTTCTTGCTCCCTTGGACTACCTTCTAAGATTTTTATCTCTGTATCTTTTCCCTGTACAAGAATTTAAAAGCTTTGGAAAAAGAAAGGGTAAGAAACTGGGATGACAAAATATTATTTTAACACAAAAATGCAGTAAAGAAATACTTTAATTTCTTACCAAATTCTTCTTCTCCATCTTGGTCATCTATTAAGCCCACCGAGACTCCCAAATCCATGCACTTCTTGCTATGTGCCTTTGACTTCATATGCTTTGTTAAATTTCCTTAAGAAAAAAGGAAAAAAAATAACTGCTTTGTGACTATACAAATGTACACAAATACATGCTCAACATGTCTATATCCTATTCAGCTACATTTATAACCACCTGTATAACGTGATTTCACACTTGATAGAACCTTGCTCCTCAATGCAAGCTGTCAAGGGCTGCAGCAGATTCACCATCCTGAACACTACTAGCTCTCTGGGTACATTTCATGAAGTTCTTTATTGAGATAAAAGAGAATAGGATGGAAATCCTAGATGGTGATGTATTTTGCATCAGTGTAAAAGATCCCTCATTTGTTTATGGCAAAGTATAAAAAACCAGTTGATTCAGTTTTCAAAGTCAGGTTGACAGAAAACTACCGCATAAAACTAAAGTTCATATCTTGCAGTTCTTTTAGTATTTGACGGATTCTATTTTTAGCGTAATAATTTTCACTGCCGACCTAAACAAACAGATTAATTTTATTGAAAATCAGAGCATGAACGTATTTGATCTCAATCTCAAGAAGTGAATGCATAACTACTGAGGTGCCCCCCTGGCTGCTCTCCTCTTCTCCTTTGGAAAGAAAATATGGAAAATATCATCAAGAAAAGGTTAAGAGTACATCAGAGATCTATAAATGATGATATTTGTGAAATGTATGTTAGTACAAGTAACTGCTTACTTTAAACTTCCTATTGTCTCTCAAAAATCTGTTTCTTTGAGGTATTTCAATGGGAGAAATTACAGTGGGTGAAATGATGACTCTTCTATGGTTATGGAGTACTTTATTCCTGCTTTGAAGTGAAGCTAGTAACGCACTCCAAATTTTGAAATAATTGTTATGAAGCTGTATGACTATACTGACTCACAAATAGCAAGTTTCCCAGCTTTACAGACTGCACGAAGTTACTGGCTACACTGTCCTGGCATGAAGGGGGCTTTGCCAAACACCAAGCACCCAACTGCCTGACTGCTCTGCCAGTGGCGACAGCAACAGCCCGGCCCAGCAACAGCGGAAGAGGAAGCGAACACAAGTACCTGCTACAACTGAAACCAGGGAGAGTTTCAAACGGGCAGAACCTAATTACCTGCACTTGGCCAGCACGCCTCCTCTGCAAAAACCATAATCAGAATTTATTGGGTTCCCACTCTGGCATTTCACCTTAAAGGCAACATGATGAGCCAGTCTGCCAGGATGCAGCGATAGGTTTTGAGACATCTAAAGACTACCCAGCCCACTTTCTGCAGCACTGGGTTATTTCTTGGAAGTTTTCCACCCAACTGCTGAGTAGCCTCGAACCCACTAAAAATACAAATGTTTCTGAGGTTACAGCTGGGGGGGATTATTGCTAAATGATGTTCAAAGCCAAGAAAAATTTTACCGCTTAGAATTTTTTTGCTGAAAGTATCTTGGCTGTGAACTTCTCCTGTCTGTTTCATTTATTTTGAGCCCTGGATCTACCACTGTTTAATGTACTGCCTGCTTAAACTAGGATGCATTTAAGTATCTGGTGTAAACAGGCTTTAAAAAGTAGGGGTCCATCTTTGGGTCTTAGAAGATCAAGTGGAAAATGAACCTTGTCCTTCAAGGGTATAAAAAACATTTTAATATAGTAATTTAATAAAGGCCGATTTCTTTCCCAGAGCAATTAGCTGAGTGCCAACAGGAGTACAATATATGTCAGCGTCACACCCCCAAAAGATCATCCCTAGGGACTTCAAGTTCTGTGCTCCCATCCCTACCCAGGATGAGCAGCTACCAGCTCACCTTTCTTCACCTAACCTTCATCATACTCCCACATGATTTCCCTCTTCCACTCCAATTTCTCACCCACCGTGGCATGCCACACAGTTCATTCACACAAAAATGTGATTATCTGAATAAACGTACAGAAGACAAAGGAAAAGAAGGAAATCAGAAACTACAAATATTTGAAGCATGAGACAATAGGACTCCACAGAGAGGCAACCCTTTAGCTTACGAACAGCCAAATGTGAGAAGGAAAGAATTCTACTTTAAAGTAGAAAGAAAAAAGGGGGGAAATGTACACAGGGAAGTTCCCTTACCTTTAGTTTTGAAGGAAAAGTTGCAGTAATTGCAGTGGTAAGGACGGACATCTGTATGTGTGCGAATATGCTTCTTCAGCATGCTGGGTTTCTTGCAACGTATTCCACATTCTTCACAGATATACTTCCCTCTCCCTCTCCCCCGAACGTACACATAGTCTTCATTTGACTTGTACCTAGTAACAGAATGGTAAGAGTAAGGTAATCAGCTGTAATGGGAAAATTATTCTAGTTAGAAACCCTGATCTACTAGAATTATAAAAGTAATATAACAGATGAAAATAAATGACTGACAAAACCAATCATGCTCTTTTTCTGTTCAACTTCTGCATTTATTTGTTAAACTCATATCTAGATTTTTCACTAGCTAATCATGGACTCGTTTAGGAATAATGGCATATCTTTTTTAACAAAGGTACTGTTTGATACTAAGCATTTAAAGATTTCAAATTCCCTCTTCGCAACACAGGAACATACTTTTCAAAAGTGTCAGTTCTTGGAAGCAGGTTTGGGCACCATGAGGAAGCTTTAAAAGAGCATCTTGAGGCTCTGCGTTGGATGCAGAAGAGGAACAGCATTAGTTACGACAATGGGAAAGTCTTTAAAGTTCCCTATCAATGTGCTTCTGGACTCAGTCTACTGGGACAGTCTCTAGATGGAAAGAGTCATTCCGATTCAATTCCATCCGTCATATCTCCACTCAAGGACGCCAAAAGTTGCACTTAGCTTTTGTGACCTGATCCCTGCAACGCTTGGATCTGAGCAGAGACACACAGCAATGTTTTACCTGGGCAGCTGGTGATGGCTTAACTGCTGGCCTAGACTGGGTTCAACATGGGAACCACTAAATGGAAAGCCCTAGAGCCCATCACCAATTATGAGAACAACAAAGTATGCACCATTTGTGCTCAAAATTTTTAGAGGTGTCACCAGCACTTTTCTACTAAAAAAAAAAATAAATCTGTTTTATAAGATGTTGTACAGCGCACAACACTGTGGCTAAAGCAACTATTATTCATATCAGGCAACCGATTTAAAGTATTACAGTGCATGGACGAGGGCTCTCAGTAAATATTTCCATGGCACTTTTCAAATCAGTTCTCCAGCCTGTGCATGCCACGGCGACCTGCCAGACAGAGACACTACCGCAGTCTGCTGCTTAGCCCCTGGGCTATATCCTCTCTGGCTACAGTTATACAACCTTACTCCAGAATCAGTTTTATTTATCACGAAAGAGAAATATGGGAAAAGAATTTACATCTATGGCTATATCTAGCTGCCTTTACTGTTGATTAATGTTCATCCTTTGGAAAAAACAAATAATAACAATAATAAAAAAAAAGAATCACACTGCCTACTGTTCTTTTTTTCATTACCCCTCCCCGTAACTCTCATGGCTCCATGCTTCTGATGACTTTCCATTTTTCTTGGAAACATAAACCAACATCCACAGACCACAATATGGGAACTGTTGTTGAAAATAAATCAAACAGGAAGCAACATCTCTGCAAAGTCTAGAATCAAGGGAAAAAAATCTTCCCAACGATATCTAGTATAGAAAGTATAATACTTGCCCTCCATCAAATATTTTAACTCTTCTTGGTTCAGTTTTGATAAAGGAGTTTTCTTTATCGTGCTCAGTGCCTGATTCAGAGTTTTCCTTATTGCTGAATTCAGTTGCAGTCAATTTTTTTCTATTTAACGCTCGCTGAAAGAAAATGAGGTATGCATATCATTAAAACTAGTATCTTTCATATGCCATTCAAACTGTAAGTTATGATTAATAAAAGCAGCATAAAAGCCACAATTATAATAACTGATTTTTTAAAAATGTTAAGATACATAAAACAAAAAATATCTTTTGCTAAACTACTTCTTTACTATGCATTGACTATTTGTGGACTGGTAAATCTTTGTATGGAGATTATGGTACTGCAGGAAACCAGGAATGCTTTGAATCTGCAGTAGAAGGTGCCTCCTTCTTCTTCTGGGAAGGCGAAGGTGACATTTTTTAGCTCATGGATAGCCTTCTACAGAGAAAAGATGACTACAATCAAACCCCCCAGAGGGCTTCGATCCTCTGCCCTCGACGCGGCAACTGGACCACAGAGACAGGGCTCCCAGCTCTCAGTGTTGGTGTGCAGATTGACTGTGCCCAGTCTGGTGAGGTTATTAACAGGGGCTCTCCAGAGCCCTTCCAAAGCAGGACTCCACACTGAATTCCCACTGCCAGACCAAGTGACAAGAAAAAGCGTCCCAGTTGTCCAGCAGAACAAAAATACCTTTGGCCATTTCCCCTGATTATTAACTAAGGAAACTTTTTTTTTTTTTTAAAGGAGGATGAGTTCCCCCAACATTTGCCAATTAAAATCTACTCCTTCCAAGTCCAGGATATTTATAAAATGGGCAACAATGAAGGTATGATCCCATTAGCCAGCAATTATTACTGCTGTATTTATAAACTGTTCTACCCACGTAGCTGGCACACTTACTACATTTGCTCATATTGATAAGTCAATAAAATGATGAGAGGAAAAAAAAAAAGTCTGGCCTTATGTTTTCTACTCATTATAAAATTTAATGCTGTAAGCTTGCAAATTCTTGGCAAGAGGAATGACTTCACTGGCGGACTTAAAATGACTGATGAATTACACTGGTTGTTACATATCTCGAAGGGTGACATCATTCTGGCACCCGGTCCTCGCCCATAGTCCTCCACGCAGTCTCAGCTACCGCCTTCACCTCCCACCTGATGAGGAACTACCACAGATCAGAGGAGAGGCGTCCTCCTATTCAACTCAAAGCCCTAGGAAGGAACCCGCACCGGCTGCAAGCATCGCTCCAACCCCTATGTCTTCATGCAGCCCTCCGATTGATTTGGGCTGGATTTTCAAATATCTGAGCAGCTCTACCAAAGCACACATGACAACTCTGCCTGCGTGTAGGAAGAAAGAAATTTCACCCTGCATGTTTTAACAGCATTCATGCAAGGTGAAAGGAGATGTTCTGGATGAGAAATAACAGGAGTGGAGCCTGCTCCGGTAATTGCAACTCAGCCGTGTCACAGTTCCTATACGCTACCTGGCACAGGAACTGCTTTTGTTTCCACTGCAAACAAAGAGTAAGAAGGTGATATTGATAATGTAACAAGAAAAGAGTAGTGAAAAATACAGAATACATACGATAAACCCGATACCACATAAATATTCCCACCAGCTGGAATAATGCAATCTTTAAGTGCCTGATGATCTTTCAATCCTAAATACTAAGTATTCTTTCCAGATTTAATTTTCAAGAATGAAAACGCAAAGGAAAAAGAAAGATTCCAAGAAGTACTCGGCCCATGTTGTTACCCAAACTACGGTGAAACAGCGTTTTAATAAATTGTATATTCACAAAAGCACCTAGAGTGCAAAAACTAACGCAAGGCCAAATACCTCTGGATTCCCCCCCGAGCCCTTTTTTTAAACACACACGTTTATGTACAGACATATGATTGCCTAACATAGGTGTTCAAATTACTATTTACCTCCCACTGATGTACTTTTAATTTACTGGTTATACGCTATTTTAGCAGTTGTTTCAGTGTCTCTAACATGCAAAATGCTGCTATCACAGAGATGCTCTAACAGAAACTCTGAGCTTCTGTCACATAAATCTACATAAATGCTCGCTGACAATGAAAAAAGCAGTCTCTCGTTTTTTCTGAACAATTCCAAAATTGATGCTGAAGAGGACTTGGGTGCTCTGTAAATTCTAAAGAGCAGCCAGTCTCTAAGGGGCACAGGTTTCTTGTGTGGAAATCCTCGCCTGAAATCCCCCCAAACCCCACATGTACTGGCGGAAAGGGTCGAAAAATGGCAGTGCTGTAAAACGTTCCTCCCCACAATTACTTACGCCTCCTGTTTCTGACACAGTCTTCTCTCTTTTCTCCCAGAGAGACAAGGACCATGATTCTTTTCTACTTTACTCATTTTGTTCCAATTTAACTCCACTGTCTTCAATTACTGGTACAAAACTGGAAAAAAAACTGCTCTTAGGGCTGCCCAGAGACCAGAGTTCAATAGATACTTCTGGTACTTTACAACATCCCTTGGAAAAAAAGACATGCTCGCAGCCTGAATCATCAAAGTTATAAATTTCAGATTAGAATATTCATTAAACATTTTTCCCATTGGCACATAGCCACTTGAGGAAAATGTTTTTAATATCTTTAAACTTTTACTAGTTTACACATAAAAATCTTCTGCATTTAACTACTTTCCAGTGGTGAGCTGGATTGCTGTGGTACATCATCCAAGAAAGGAAAGCTTTCCAGTTAGGAGAAACTTTCCATTCTTCAGCCTGTTCTTGCCCAAAAATCTTCACCCTGGAATACTGCTCACGTTATTGATTCGCTTCAGAGAGGGGAGCCAAGATCAGCACAGGGGCTTGACAAAGGGCTCCTGATACAACTCCAATGACTTCAGGTGAGGAAAACTGGTGAAAAATAATAATAAATAGACAATAAAATAAAAACAGTAGGGAGATGAACTAAGCCTTTTCTGTATAGGTGAACCTCCTGTTACATCTTAACACGCTGTACTTGTTCCAGGAGCTTCTTGCACAACAACATTTTGTGGTTTGTTCTCGGAATCACTGGAACGTGGCAACTTCACCCATTGCCTGAGCAGCAAATTGTGAAGAGTAAACAAAGTCCCAGGGCTCCTTATTGTTTGCATTTTGTTCGCAGGTCTCTTCGTTTCCCGTGGTACCTACTGTTGAAAGAATTGCCTTTTTTGTGGCAGTGCTTAGCAGCGGTTACGCAGGGGCGTGAGAGCTCTGCAAACACGACGTGGTTCTGGGGGGCAGACCCGGGAACGGTTCACGTCGCTTCACCTTGGTGAGAAGATCGACAGTTAAAACCCCGTGAACAGAATACGCCACATCACTCTGGAAAGGGCTACGGCTGTGAGAGAGGAGGTGAGGCATGACAGTGCTGCATTTTTCTTATTATTTACAAATTGGACTATAGTAGCACTTAAAGCTCTCTGTCAGGTCAGGGTTGAAATGTGCACTTGAGCAAACACAACCCCCAGAGACCTGCACTCTCAACTGTGGGTCCTGAAGGAACTCAGGACCCCACCAAGTTTTTATACAGAAAATCAATCATTTTTTTTCTTTTTTTTTTTAAAGAATTATTTGCTAATCTGTGTGTCGGCTTTGTGGGTTTTTTGGTGTGGGTTTTTTTTTTTTTTTTTTAAATTCAATATTAATTTCCAAAACGATCTCCAACATTTTCCATCCTCAGTCTCAACCAGAAAAAACAGGAGAATTACTGGGCCTGAACTGAATGAGGAATTTCAGTTTTTGCTTTCTTTGATCATGGTTTCTGTGAGGAAGTTTCCAAGTTGGCATCGGCTATTCCATTACCATGTCTAACTGGAGCCTGGTAATACAGAGGTATATTGTAACAGCACCATCAGCATCCTGGAAAGCAGCTGAAATCCCACTGCCTGAGTCATTAGAAGGGAAAGCAGATGAACTTTGGAGGTGTTAGGTCATAGTACCTATCAGGTCCTTGAAATTTTTAATTTCTGCCATCCTATACCTTGCTCGTACGATCTGACATGCCAATTAAACTTTAATTGGTGCTTTCTCGCTGCGCTTTCTTCCTTCATAATGGCTCTGAGTAAAGCCTGTAAATCAGCCGCAAGCAGAGCTTAAGAACTCTTCATTTTCACCGTGCTCGTGCGCTTCATTCAAAACGTCAGCAAGAAAGACTGAGGAAAGATTAGTAACTGTGGTTCTTTTGTGGCAGAAGCACTGTAAATGTACCTGACAGCTGCCTATTACAGCATTTAAGTACTCCTAGAGTGCTTAAAACGGTGCTGTCAAAATATTTTTCAAAATATTATTATCCATTATTTATATTCTAAACAGAATTTGTTTGTAGACAAAATTTGTTCTTCAAGAGGCACGCAGCAGCTTTGTTACAAGCGAATTTCTTCTGATGATAGGTTGTTTAAAAACAAACCAAACACGAGTCAATGACACAACTGATGCCAGACCTGCCTTAGAAAGAATCGCTCAACTACGTACAATGAAAAAGGCTAAACCTTTGAATCCTTTTTTCCTTTTTGTAATTTAGCACTATTTAAGTACAACATCTCATAAAACGTATGAGGGAGCAGGCTGAAAAAGGTAGTAAGAGTTTAACCGAAGGCAGCACGCTAATGCGGACCCAACAATTCAACTCAATCACAGCCCGAGCACAAAGCCAGCAGCCTGTATGTATTTTCTGCACGAAAACATTACGGATAAAGTCTTGACCTCCAGTATAAACGTTAGCAAAGTCTCCTACTGAGTTCAAGAAGCCTAAGTTTAACTCTAGTGCTCTTTTGACCTTAGGGGTTTCAGCACATCTTGTCGACTCCCCCTGTAATTCTGAAACAATTTCTGCCCCTTAGGCAGTTTCCCATCCTGTCGCCCTCTCCCCCCCATACTGACGACTCCGTACCTCAGCAAGGCACTGGGCAAACACAGAAAGAGCCCAGGGTGACCTCTGACAGCAAGAGCCTCTGCCGCTCAACACCCACAGAAATGCGCGTCTTTTCCCAAGGCCGTGGCACCTGACTGCCGCCCAGACGGACCCCGACTCCCAGCCCAGTGCCCAGCAAGCTTTGCTGATGGCAGACTGCAGGGTTAGGACAAGTTACGATTGCTTTTACCTCCCAAAAAACCACTTCTGTGTCCTGAAAGGCTCTGGAGAAAAGAAGGCCCATGGCTAACGCCATGTTTTTGCCAGCTCCAAAGAGAAGTTCGGCATCAAAGACACGGCGTAGACAGCAAAGAGGAAGGAAGAGCATGAAACTGTGCCGAAGGCTTCAGAGAGCTTTATGGCTTCACTGGATGGGACAACAAAAGCTGAGTCCGTTAGGGAGACACGGACACCTGCTGCCATACTACAGGCCAGAGAGCCACCTTCGCCCGCTCCCAGGGGCGGTTCAATCACCACGAACGCCAAATCCAGCGCACACCCGCACAGCCTTGGTCCTGTCCACAACAAAACTGTCCAGTGAGTCAAATCCCGCTCACACGTGTGCGGCCTTGAGACAGCTAAGGAAATAACAAGTAACTCTTCGCTCTGCCACATCTGACTCCGGAATGATGTCGTGTTTTACGTGGGTCACAAACCTCGACCGGAGGATATTCCACGGCACAAGACTTAACATCATCTTTGGAGCCGTATCGGCCCAAGAAGTTGTCAGTGGTTTTATGGCAGCAGTCATTTTGTTTTAAACTTTGCTATTTTTGTCATTATTTCACAGCACTGATTAACCTAGGCGGGAGAAAGGGGAACGGTATGCTGCTCCTCTCACAGTGAGATGATCAGCAATGGTGAAAAATGTTTTCACGGCGTATTCACGGACACCTGTTCAGGCTGAGCACTCTTTTATAACAGAAAATATCAGCTGACTTTTAAGGCAAAATATGCAATTGTGATCTTAAATTAAGCTGTTTTAAGTTAAAAGTGTTTAAAAAATACTTGTATTGGAACTATTTTTGTTCTACCCTTTGCATTTAAAAAAACTAGCCAAACACATTCCTGCCACGATAAACACTTCATATACAGATTGAAATCCAGGAACTAATTTCCATGAAAAGCAATAAATCCTTACGAACAGGTTTCTTAATGGAATCACTTAAGATCTTTTGAGCAGTTTGATCCAGCATAACTAAAATAAATAAGCACATATAGTATACACGTCAGGCATATCACATTCTCTAAAATATGAACAAGCACGACTTCCAAAGCAAATCCTCTGTAAACGACCAGTATACATCAAGCATAGCTGAAGTACCTTGGTTAAGCTGTTCTTCCACTTGCTTGAATAGACCAATACGTCAGACCGGGGATGAGTAGTTCTTGCTTGAGTGTACAGGGGTTTTTCAACTTTCTGTTTTGAATTGAGGAGGGAGAGCGCTACTTTTGTAGACAAACCAAGTGGATTGGGATTGTTGGGACTAACAGTCCATGTGGAATAGGCTGAGGTTTTCTGATCATTTTGCAGCAGGTGCAGTGGTTTCCTCTTCAGGAGATAACACCAGGTAAAACTCGTTGTGGTCTTGAGGCTTGGAAATGACAACCTCTGCATTTCTCCTGCATTCATGGCAGCCAGTGTAGTCCCAGGCTTTGCTGGGCCCTGGCTATTGATGTGCTTGCTCTCGTTACTGCTGCTTGGGGACCTTCTTTCTTGACTGCTACTTACAGCCTTGAGAAGAGAACTCTGATTATTCACTGGAGACAATTCAGATGGCTTTCTAACCACAAACACCGGCGATGCTGAAGACTTAAGGTCTTCAGATTCTGGTGACTCCTTTAGGGTTTCTGAAACACCAGTGTCAGATGAATGACGGTCAGGCAACAGCAGGTCTGAAGTACCAGCTTTGCTGCTTTTTTCATGATGGGCAACACCGTCAGGATCTAAGAGGTGATTTTCAAGAGGCTCCGTGGTGCAAACCTGTCTTACCAAAACTGGTTTCTTCTGCTTACTTGTAGGGTCATTAGATCTAAAGTTCAGGGAATGCAGTGGTCTAGCATCTGTCACACAGGCAGCTCCACTCTCATCTTTAACACGCTTTTGCTGTTTTTCCATGGCAATATCTAAACTGTTGGCTGGGGAAAGCATTCGTTTACTTGAAGCTGTAGCTTCTGGTTGAGGGAAGAGTCCGCTAACTGGCACTTTCTGAATAATATTCAAAGAGCTTGACAAAGGTGAATTTCTGGTTCCACTTTCTGGTTGTGAATTTTCAAATTCAAATGAATTTGGCAAAGTCCTCTGACGATCTTTGTGAGACTTTGGCAGCTGAGTTTTGCCTTCAAGTGTTGGCACTGTTGCAACATCTGTTTTGCAAACAGATTGATTTACCTGATCCTGAGTCACTAAAATGTGAGGAAGGGGTGTGACGGTTGCAAAGCCATAGGATGGCATGCTGCTGTGAATACGGACGGGAACCACAAAAGGAGGAATCTGATGTATCTGACTGCTGCAGTTATTAGGGACAATTTGCTTTAGAGGAGGCACAGCGTATGGATTAGACATGTCAGACAGTTTGGTCTGCAATTCAAAGGAGGATGCATTCTGGTCCACCCCAACTTGACTCAGAACAGTCTGAGCTGATAAAGTATTTTTTAGCAATTTAGAAGAGTATGGCTGACCTATATGTAATGTTTTAACTTGAAGTTGATACTTCGGAGCAAAACAATCCTTCTTTTCATCGGGATGACAAGAAAGTGCGTATGTGCTCACTTGTTCCCCTTGGGCTGATGTTTTAGTAGAAGTCTGGGAAGGCTGATGAGTGGAGGATGGCTGTCCTTGATTACTCAATACGTGGTCTAGAGGCTGCTAGCTAACAGGATTACAATTTTGAATTGCCAAGTGAGGCCTGGAGTGAGTCTGTGAATGCTGAGTGCTTGAAGGAAACTCCACCAAAGATTTGCCAGAGGCCTGCAGCCTGTGCAATGGCACTGTGGGTGCATCCGTAGCGTGAGCCGTCTGAAAGGAAGAAGTCGACTTAACTTGAGGCTGGTGATTTTCTGGAGCAATATTTAAAGATATTTGTCTTACAAATGGCCCCCTCCTCCTTTCTAGCAGAGGCACGTGTCCAGTAACTCCATTTGCAGATGACACTTTTGGAGCAGCTATCTCGACGAGCGGGGCAGGTTTTGACAGAGACATGCTTCCGCAGTCAAAAGACTTACTCCTGTAGTCCACGGCCTCCATCGATGGCTGTGTGCAGCTGATTTGCTCCGAGGCAGCACGTCTCATTTCCCGGTAATGAGGTCCAGGCACAGCCAGTGTGTGCGAGCCAGCGGGAATCATGAGGAACTCCGCCGACCTACCAACAGGCTCTGCTTTGGAAGGGTTCTCAGCCTTCAAAGTTTCATCTTTATCAAGTGAAGCCGAGAAACTGGAGGCGTGAGACAAGCTACTCTCACGACTTAGGCTTCTGGAAAGCACGGAGTCAATGCTTGATTCGGCAGACGAATGCTCCATTTCAGCCAAGCGAATTCTTTTCTTCTTCGGTGGAAGCTTCTCTGTTGGCAATTTTGACAGTGTTTCGCTGCGCTGTGGCCAATTAAACCTTTCTGTCTTTTCCTGATCACTGCATTGGTTCTCTTGGTCCCTGTCTGGTTCTTCTGTGACCAGTATTTCAGGAACCTGGATGTTATGCTGGCGAACAAGTCGTGATTGCTGAAGCGGTGCGCTTCTCTCATTTCCCTGAACTTCCCCTCTTGGTGCTTCTGACGGCAGGGGTTGATGATGCTGGGGAGCATTCAGATGAGAGTGCCTATCCTCTTGGATTACAACTGTGTTCAAAGAGCGGTGCTTTGCAACCTTGTTGGGCTCCTGAGAAGAGACTGGTGATACTCTTTCAAATGACTCAGATTTCTCAAACGAGCTGTTTCTGCTCAGTGAATTGGTGTGCTGTATTACTGAAATTCCAGTCCCTTGTCTTTTCAACTCCACCTTTTCTTGCACAGCTGAGCTTGCCTGCTTTTCAATGACTGGAGCCATCTTTGACTCGGTAGGCTGATCTGTGCCTCGTGCCACAAGCTGAATATGGGAACTTTGAAGTAGAAGGCTGCTTGGCGGTTGTGAGCCTGCCGCTGTGGTCACACTGTGTTTTGACAGACTGGAAGAATTTGCTGTCTTGCTTTGGCCTTCTGTGTTCTTTGACGGTATGCTTGTGTCATTTTGCTGTGGGTCATCGTCATCGCCCACACTTTTCATTTTCCTTCTTTTCCTTATTTGGGGTGTCTGCTCCCAGACACCAGTTGAAGTAGTGACTCTGTAGTGCAGAATTTGAGGCTGTGTACTGTTTGGAACAGTTTTATGCTCAGGCTCTCGGATTGCTGCTTTAGTTTTAGGTCCATGCAATTCCGAACAATAAAATTTCTTGTGGTTTTCAAAATTTTCCAGTTTTCTATATCTGTTTCTGCAGGTTTCACACTCAAACATTGTTCCTCGCACCTGAGGGGACTTCTTTGTTTTTTCTAAATTTGATCCCTGTGCTAGGGACTTGCTCCTTTGCAATAAAGATTCATTTGATAAATTACACCCCGGATAACCTTCTTCTACAGATCGCACGGGTCCAAGAACTTGGCTTTCACCAGTAGAAGAATCTTCTATTGCTGCCTGTCTAACAAGGGTCCGAGGATGTCCACCTTGGTTCAGTGGAGTAGCAGGTCCTGATACAAAAACATCATCATACAGGGAGCCAATTTTATCATCAAATGACTGACTTCCTCGAAGCGGATGAGAGGGAGGTATTACATTTGGAGGTACCGCTGAGTAACTGGTAGTAGGCATAGAATTACTTCGTGTTATAGGTAAACAGTCAAGGGATGGTACGGAAAGAAGAAAAACTTGCTTTGATTTCTCAGTGGGTGTGAAAGGAGACTTTGGTATATCAGAGCTTGAGCTAGTTCTTCTTCCCATGGGCTTTAAGTCAAACTGGAAAGAATCCTTAAATATGTAGGATTTTGGTGAATCTATGCTTCCTCTTCTCGAAAGAGATGTTCTTCTTGGTTTCACACTATCTAACTGTTTGTCATCCACAACAGCTTCGTTATCAGAAATTAACTTTGAGATACGCTCCTCAAGAGTTTTTGTTGCCATGGGAGGTCGCATTTGGCCAGAGAGAATCAGATTTTTTTCGGCGCAAACAGTTTGTACCACCGATGCTACCACGCCACTTGCTCTTGGCACACAGGGCAGGTTTTTATTTGGATCTTTCTCGGAGGTCAGCAATCCTCTTACGAAAGGAGCTGGTGGGCTCATTGTTTGATCGGCACTTTCAGAACGAGAGAAATACCCAGAATCAGTACTACCTAAACTTCTAGGGCTCAAAAGACATTTTCCTTGCTGATCTTGGGAACCGTCGGTTGCCTGTTGTCTCTGGAGCTGAGCGTGCGCTGCTCCTACCGCAGACCCCAGCTGTTCCTCCAACAGGCCCATTTCTACTTTCTGATGTTGCTTGATGTCATTCTCCTTGAACGAGGCTGTATGTGTTAAATTTGACTGAAGAGGTGTCACTTTAAAGTCTCCCTTTCTCTGTGCTGCAGCAAGCTCGGGTGCTGGTTCTGTTACTTTCGGGCTATCAGCCCTTAAGGGAGAAACATTTACAGGATGAACTACTACTTTTGGTAAAGCTGCCCTTACTTGAGGTTCTGTATCACGTACTGAAGAGTCACCTGGTATACAGTCTGGGTTGCTTAATGGAATAGGGCTTGCCTTCCGCAACGTTTCTGCACTCGAAATGACTTTGACTAACTGTGCAGGTTCCAGTTCTTGATCATCTTGTCTTTCATCAGCAGTGCCTTCATCTTCACTTTCACCGCTTTCTTCCACATCTGAATGAATGCTAAGTGCTTTGTCCGAGTCATGAGATAAGAAGAGGCCACCCGAATCTGGTTGTAGGACAAGTCCAAGTTTGATAGCATGTGCATGAGATTTTTTGTGCTTGTACAGATTGCTTTTGGTTTTAAATGAAAACCCACACGTCACACAAGGATACGGGCGCTCTCCAGTATGGGATCGGATGTGCTTTTGGAGAACACTGGGCTTGGCACAGGCCCGATTGCAATACTCACAGACGTATTTCCCTAGCTTTTTAGGCTTCTGGTCTTTCAAGAGGTTACATATTTGTTCTACACCATGGTTTACAACTGATGCTATCTGGGCTGAATTATACATGGGACCTATAGACAAGTGTGTTGAGCTTGATGTGCTAATTGACAAAGGCGAAGACGAACTAGCTACTAACTGGTTTTGAGGAAAAACTTGAGTTACAGTGGAAGATGAGGTGTGAACGACAGACGAAGTTACTGCTATGCTGTATATCTGCTGGAGCTTGGGGCTTTCTTGACTCTGCTGTTGCACCAGCGCTCTAGTGAAACTCGGACACATAACAACCTGGTGGTTTTGCTGACTGGGTTTAGTTGTAAGGTCTTGTGAATGAGAAACGGATTGGCCTTGTGCTTGTCCAGTCTTGGCTGTTGCTGCTACATGCACATTGTTTAACGTACAGGGGTAATAGTGAGGTCCAGCTGCAAACTCATGCTGTGACAAAGCAGACTGGTTTTGGACGCTCATTGTATTGGACGTGAGACTAGAAGAGGTGCTTACAGTTTTATTTGGTCTCAGTTTCTCTATCTGCATCCCGTAACGGGGACACTCTTGGGCTAAGGTGTTCAGTTCAGGCTCCATCGCTTTTAATAAGACATCGAATGCAGTACGTGTACATGGGGATGACGTACTGCAATCAACAAAATTAATACATTCATTACTGTCAGTCTTTGTTTTACTTGATGAGGAGGTTGAGAGAGACTTCTTCTCCAGTGAGTTCAGTTGGTTTACATCTGTATCCTCCACTGCCTGTTTACCTGAATCTAAGGACTGATGCGTCAATGAAAGCCTTGCCTGCCTTGACGTCTCGGATTTGGTTGTTTCAACGCTTATCTCACTACTAAGCACTCCTCCGTTTTGTTTGGTACATTGATTTCCATTTTGCACGGGTAGCTGATCCTGTGCCGTGGTGTGTTCGGAGGTATCCGGAAGAGCTTTTAGCGGTGAAGGGTCTACATTTTGCTTGGCCTTGGCTTCAGCAGGGCTTCTCAAAGGCGATTTTGGTATTTTTTTTAGATGGTTTTCAGTCACAATCTTTTTTCTTTTCACCCCCTTAATCGTATCTTGGGTTCCTCTAGTACCAGCATCGGTGATTTCTGTTAAAACACAAAGAGAATAAAAAAGAATATTAAAACTGGGTAACGCAGTGTATTTTTATTTATGCCATTTTATCATCTCTAAGTTTCAACAGTAAGCCACGGGGCAACAGGACTGTCCATCTCTCTAGTCTCCAATATTTTTTTTTAAACAGTAAACATACCTTAGAGAAGATCTCTTTTGTTTTCATCTAAAAAGAGCAATGCTTTCTAACTGATGCTGTAAGACATTACAAAAGTAATTCACTATAGGAAAAGCTTCAAAGGAAATGTAAGAAAAGAAAGGCTACTGAAAGAGTATTTCAGCATTTATAGCAACTCCTTTTCAGATAAAGTAAAAAGAAAACTCTCTCTTGTGCTTGCTTAAAAATTCAAATCATTATTGCAGGAAAATGAAGAACCAAGGCACAAATCCATTCTCATGTCGTGTTTGTCACTTTTTCCATCTACATGTTGCAGCAGTCAAGGAATGGAGACAACTTCCTCATGGTTATATTTGTAAGTAGATTTATCACGGAAACTGCACAGCCACCCACACCATCTGTCAAATACTGTATTTCAGAGCTCCAATTACCAAATTTCAATAGCATTTCAGATGAGCAACTACTGCAGATGAATAAAATCAGTCACACTTAAATGATTTTCTATTTGTGCATCATGAAACAAACTAAATTTGAATTATTTCATTACTAGCTACACTTGTTGCTGATTTTAAGCAGGTATGGATGTGGAGTTTCAGGGGTATAGTGAAAAGCAAACGAACTGGAGTATTATTCAGAAGAATAATTTTGTAGCAAGTACTTGTATTTGTACAGAGTCCAATTTCCTCTGTAACAAAAAATTCATATAGACTGAATTCCAGTGTTGACACTAACAAGTTTTTTTTCCCAGATACCTGATGTTACACACCTTTGTTTACCTCAACAGTGTGATATTTAATCTGTTAGTTATTTTTTTTTATTTTTTTAACTTCTTTCCTAACATACACTCAGTCATAGCCACCACCTCAGCTAGCATCACGGGTAGTGCAGAGGAAGCCAAATATCAAATGGATGTGAATCCATTTTCTTAAGCTTTTACAACTCATTCATTAGGCTGTTAGCCAAACCCGTATTCGTCTGATACTGCCAATACTCAGAGCAAGGGAAGACTGATGTGACTAGAGGGCTGACATCTCTGGAAAGGTTCAGCTGCACACCCATTTTGGGAAGCAGTACTGAGTAACTCCACGCACCATGTCTACCTGCACAGAGTTACTCAGGAACAGAGGTTTACGCGCTCTTCTAGGTAAGGAACAGCCTTAAGACAACATATAAAGGGACAAAATTCTGACAGTCGAATTCACAAGGAGGTAAGTGGAGAAAGCTCAGACTTCCCAGTAGCCGTCAACAACCCCACGGCCCCTTTGAGGGGCACGGGGACCGTCCTCTTGCAGAAACACCATCTGGCTTCCATACGGCGGTGGGAGGAAAGCCAGCGCAGAGCCGGCACCTGACAAGACATACTGGAGCTGACAAACCCAGGGCAAAATTCCTGCTCTGTGTAAAGGAAATCCAGGCCATGCCTAAAGCTCGTCTAGCAGAAGAGAATGCAAAGTGACCCGTAGGAAAAGGCAGGCAAGAAGCTGTTACGTTCTCTCTGTGCCAGAGCACAACCCAACTGGGATGTGTGCTAATGCCAGATACTTGGGAGTTCAAAATCCTGTTTCCAGCTCGATGCCAACTTAATGTACACACATATTCATTTAGGGGGAATGGATATTCAGGAGATTTCCTTGCAAAGTGAAAGATTAAAGACTACACATCACACACAATGTATAGCAAATGTGGAAGTTCTGCAGAACCTGACCTATTCTGCTCTCAGCCCTACCAGAGAAAGTTTTAACTGTGAAGAGCAAGAGCCTGCTTTGTCACATTCAGCAGTCCTACGGAAGAGGCACTCGAACCCCTTGCCAGAACTACTGCCTCCGAATCCCAGTTATGGGGACTTCATGCTCCTCTTGTGCATCCAGAAAGAAACTTCTGCAGTAATTGTTCACTTAACCTTTAAACAAACTTTTCATTGATTGCTTTACCACCAAAGCCTATTCATATCAGCCTGGATTTAACATATTCAAAGCCGAGCAGCCTTCCATCACGGTGTTTCGTACCTTCCATGACTTCACAATTAAATGAGTGGCTTACACTAATAAGCTATCATCAATATTATTAATGGTGATTTCTTTACTGCAACTGTTTTTTCTTCAGTAACAACAAAAAACAATTTTACACTAATCAAAGAGAAAATAACAAGGTAATTATATAAAAGGGTGCTTTTAGCCATGGTTGGGTGATCTCTCTGAAGAACGGCCACGTTAATTGAGTGTAAGTAATTTGGTTCCTTTTATGCATACGCCGCAGCTTTTATCCCGTCACATCACACCTCCACACCGATCCCGCTGCCGGTGTTGGCACCCCAGCGCTACGGGAAGAGCTGGGCGGAGAACACGGAGCTGGGGAGGTGAGAGTGCCAGGAATCGCCAACATCCAAGGACACAAACGTACACAAAAAAGACTAAAGTGTTTTATACTGCAGTAACTGAACAACCAAACGATGTGCTGCTTCCTGATGCCTTAGAATATTCAGTAACTACTATTCCTACATTTCAACCATACAGCGCAGAGGAACAAGCATACTCAACTTGCACCATTTAGTGAACTGAAACCAACACAGTTGGAAGACGTAGTGTGGCTTACAAAAGCCTTAAAGAAAGTAAAAACGTGTCTCTAATCTACCAATCAAGCAATCAAAAATACAGTTTCACTACGAACACAAGATCAGGATTTTCCATAATCTATGTACTCCTTTTACTTTTTTAAAGTGTTGTTCAACACATGCCATACCATAAAAATTGTTCGGGACATTGAAAAGGAAAGAAAAAAGAATAAACAAAGGCAAGTTATACATTGCATTACATACAGAAATAGTAATTTTCTTTGGTCTTCACGACCACTAATTGTGCTGCTTCTATACCAATAAAATTCCAGTCTACAGACATCATGAGAACTAATTTTTTATTTGTATTTCTGACTCTACATCTTTTGTGATTCCAGAGACAGACTCGCAGGTTTGCTTCAGTGTACCCACCTATAAAATCTTGTAAAATGTACTTTCTCGACAATGGCTTTACAAGGCTTAACAATAGTTTAAATCCTGTACTCTACTCCTGAAAAATTTAGAAATCCTTATTATTAACAGAAATACTCATTTTATGTTTGCTAACAACCAAATTTCTAGCATATCTGGAGGAAAAAAAGGAACCTCTGACAACTTCGTTTCACTTCTTTTTAGTTTTTTGTTCCTTTTGTGTAAGTCTTCTCTTTGTCTTCCCAGTTTATCTTGAAGATATGCCATCACACCTTTGTTAATCTACAGCTACACGCTTGCACAAAGATCAGCTGCATCAATATTTCCAGAGACAACAACAAAACCAGCAGCAAGCTTCAGTCCCAGAATGCTAAACGCTCCTCTGCCTTTCGGAGCTACAAACTTTCGGGAGCGTGACAACTTGTGCCAGGGCCGTGTACCCACATCAACAAGCTGACACTGAACAATGAGAATGTAAAAGCATCCTCATGTGAGGAAACAAACAAACAAACAAACAAAGTTGATCTGCTTTTCTTTCTCTCCCGGCCACTCCAGCCGCTCTGCTCACCTCCCTCGGTAGTCACAAAGCCCTTCCCATCATTCGGTGGCAATTCCCCTTTTTCTCAGGTGGCGACACGGTGGTGGTGAGAACTGCCGTCACCTCAATCAGATGTCTAAAAAGTATCTTTTTCATAAGCTGCGCTACACCAAATAGGATTAAGGTACCCAGCCCAAGAGAAAAGGTAACAATGCCATTGCGCTCAGCGCCTCGCTTTTCATATCCCAGGGACACCGGAGCATCTCCTTTCCATTTTGCCTGGTTGGCTTTGTCCTGCTTTGCCATCAAGGTTCTCCGTTTAATTCTTTTGCTTCAGTATGAATTCTGCATTCAAAACATGACAAGAAAAACTGATGTTTCTAAACATGATTTTGTTCACCTGTAATTTCTCTGCTGCGCTTTGCTCAATGCACAGGAAATCGAGCAAAAGAACACAAGCGTGATGGTGTAGATAGCAATCTGGCAGAGTAACCCAGGCAGCAAATAAAGGAAAGGTATAAGCGATCTCATTTTTTTCTTCTGAAGCATTTACTGGTGAACTAGACAGCGTCTTGACAAAATGATCTCAATGGTTTTGTTTAAGGAACTTCCAGAACTGCCTGTCTCAAAGCCTACGTGTTATTATAACACCCACTCTCTTTCTCTCCCTTCTAAGAGAGCTACATGCTTGCACTTAAAAAAAGACGGAAGCGACTAAGAGGGAACTCAAGCAAGGCACCAAGCTCCCTTCTCCCTCAGTGCTGCCCTGCGAGACACCGAGCAAGCAACCACGACCTGCCCGACAGCCCAACGGATGGCACCGTCTTCATCGCATGCGCTCACCTCACGTTGCGGAATTTCAGAAGTCATTGTAGGCTTCCACACAAGAGACCAGATTTTCAGAGCCAAGTGCCTAAACTTTAGCTCCTAGATCTGTACTTCGGCTCCCAGGGCACTGCAAGTAAGATCAAGCTGCTTCTGAAAGTGTTCAAATACTAACTGATGTCCTAAACGCACAGCAAGGTTACTCTGACGCCTAACAATGGTAGCGATCCAAAGGTGGGTTTTCAAAAGAGAAGAGATCATTACTAAGGATCTTATTCTGATTAAAGCTAAGCTTCCCAGTGTCGTTAGATACTCAAAATATTCTTATTCTTGACATTTGATACTTAATTTTGATTTCACCAAAACTATCGAAAGCGCTCATGAATCACCCCACCGGGTCTGTTTCCATGAATAAGTAAAGAATATCATTATGAGATAAAGAAATAAGTCTTGCTGGCAAATGTAAGGCCGCCAGGACTTACATTAAACGCAGCAGGGAATAACTAAACTTTCATTTTTTATTAAATTACCTCTTTGGCTTCATACTGCCTCCTCCATGTTAAGTATAGCCATATTTTTCCTAAAATTACAGTTTTTCCAAAGCATAAAAAAAAAAACAAGACAAAAAACCCTTGACTACATAAACCACATGTACAACTATGAAAATGTTCACCGTCAACAGAAGATTTGAACAAGATTAACCCAAGCGCCATGCTTAATTTTAAGCACAGAGAGGATTTTAAAGTCAATGACCAACAATTTTAACAGTCTTATTTCAGGTGCGGAACTTCAGACCTCTTGAGGTGGTCACTGGGTGGGCACTCCCTGCTTCGGAGGTCAGGAGGCAAGTTAAAGGGCCTGGGGCACTCCAAGTCAGCATTGATATTTGAAAACCTCTCTCAGTAAGCCTCATCTACACTTAAGAGCTGTTACTGCCGAGAACACCAGTCCAAACATATACAGAGCGGACCCCTAAAACCCACTTGATTTGTACGTAAAGTACAATTTGACATTAATTAATTTTAAAAAAGGAAGGGGGAGCTTTGACATCCAAAGGCTAAAGCCATCTGATAGGCACTGGAGCAAGTGTTCACCTCTGCCAACATCTGTCCTTTTGTTCACCTCAGCAAATACTGGACCACTCCGTAAGGCACGGGTAAGGTTTAAGTATGGTTTCACGATTTCATACTGCCTGTAAACATATAGTTCTTTTTCTTGGTGTTTTTAACGGACAGGACTAAGCTCTGGGTTGATATGCGACCCATCAAAGGTACTGCATTAGCTGCTGGCAAGAGAGAGGTTCCCCAGTCCTCTTTTCAGGGTCACTTCACACCAGGTTTTTGTACTGAAATGACTATCTTATTAGCATCATTTCTCATTATTAACCAAAACAGCAGAAGTGCTACTAACGCAAGCTCCAGGAAAGGTGCGCCTGTGTTAATGTGGCACCAGCACTCATTTGAGTAGTGCCATTAACCTCAATAACAGGATACATTTTTGTAAAGTCAAATTAAATTTTAATGCTCTCCACCATCACACCCTGATGAGCCCATAAAATCAGTGTACCTCAAGTTCACATATTAAAGGTAATTGTAGAGAAAATGTATATTGATATATACACCAAGAAATCATAGCCAGTACTTCTACCACTAAGTTCGTTTCCCAGATTCAAAAATTAGTATTTCGTAAGTCATCCAGATCAGAAGACATACCAATGTACAACTCCCTGGCTATACGAATCCTGCTTTTCTGTTTTTCTTGTTGCTTAATTCCTTTTCTCATTTGCAACTTCCACCATCAAACAAATCAGGTCAGTAAATTCTGCGCACACTTCATCTCACTGATGGCGAAACTGGCAAGCACCTCAGCAAAACCAATGCAATCTAAAAACCTTCCCTTTGCTCCACAAAAGGATGTTGTGATGCTTTAGCATCACAACAAATGTGGCTGGCATTGCTTTACATCTAAGTCTATTCATATGCAATTTACAGGTTTTCAACTAAATACATTCCAAGAAATACCCATCTTGCTGGCTACCAAAAGTAAGCAATAGTTAAGAACAGGCAAACATTATTCAATAATGTTTATTACAAATGGTAATGTTTAAACTCCACAATCTACTGTTTCTACTAATTCTATATTAACAGGAATGAATTGTCACTTTGAAGGTAACACCGGGGAAAGGAAGTATTTCTTGCCTTTGAGTAACATTTTCCTGAAATAACAGGCCTGCCTGTACGTTAAACTAGCGCGAGAGAGACAAGCGCTGGTGTGGGAGGGAGCAAGAGGCTCCCCAGACCCCACGTCTCCCAGCACCTCTCCCACCAGTGTCTGAGTTGCAAAGATACACCAAAGCTGAAAGGGGAGAAAAGCTTTCTGGACCGACCGCAGCCTGGGTAAGGAGATACAGAAACGATCTACTTGTTAATTCAAAACATAAAAGGTTCTTCCCCAAGAATCAAGAACGCATACCGCCTCGTAAGCGCAAGCAGCAAAGGGTAGGTTTAGGGGTGCAGCCGCACAGGTACTGGGGCCCACTCCTCACGCAGCAGATGAACTACCCTGGCTCCGTTCGCGTTAGCGAGGGCAGAACGGATTAGCTCTGTAAATTGAGCAATAACATTTTGGCGTAAGGTAAGGGAGACACCTTCGCCCCGAGGCACGCAGCTGGGGCTCATCGGGAAGCTGCCCTGTGACAGAGCTTCATGCCAGACGGGAGAGCCTGCCAACTCTTCTCTGGCCTTGGGATAGTAAAGAGCAGAGGACAAGTCGTCATTTGGGGCCGTCTTTCTGACAGCATCTTTTCACGTCACGGCTGCTCACATCAACGCAACCTTGACGGCAAGACTCCTGATGGCCTGTAAGGACATAACGACCCTATGCGAATGAGACCAAGAAAGGTCTTCTTTATAAGAGTTTGGTCTCATTTTGTGCATTTAGCTTCTTGGCTTGAGTGAAGAAAGTAACAACCAGCAGATCTGTAACCATAAAACAGGGCGCTTGACGAGGAAGACCATGAAGATCCAACAGCAATAAACGTCTGACCGCTGGGGTAATGCCAGAGCCTCAGCTGAGAAATGCCAACATCCATACGGGAACAGGAATCAAATACAACACTTCAGCGCATCTGAAAACCTCCGACCAAAGTGAAATGGATTATTTTTCCCCTCCAAAAAAGAGTTCATTTCCCACTCAGCATGAAACGCATTAAATGAAACATGACATTTGATACTGATGGAGATTTCCCACCGTTACGTGCGTAAGAAACCAGCAGAGGCCGAGCCACCAGGATGCTTCACAGGACCCGCGCACTTCACTGAAAGGCAGAGGAAAGGCAACACACAACCAGCAAACGCCAACCACACAACCTATGGTTAATGCCTAAATACTCACACAAAATGCGAACATGTGAACATTCAGCGAGCGCATATACTACAGTATTTTAAACATGATGAAAAAAAGATTAAAAATACTTACTATATTAAGTAGCCCTATGGAGTTTACGTACTGGCTCTGCATTACAGCCATTTAACAACTCTATCTACACAGAAGCCTTAATACTAGACTAAGAAAAGTAATCACCACTTAAGTGCTGTTAAGATAAAGCAGGCTGACTATAAGCGAGTGGGGAGACAACGTTATGCGAGCTAACATCACCAGCAACCCCAGTCCGAGAAGTTCTTCCTCACTGGGCGCTCCAAAGACATGAAGAAAGACAGGCTGTCTACCCAAAGGCAAATTAACGAGCTCCCAGTCCAAGCCTAATCAGAAACCAGTTCCACTCAGTTATCCATGTAAGAATAAAGCTGTTTAAACATAACCGGTTAGAGAAAGTATGTTGCCAGAAATTAACTAAAATACCTCAGGGACATCTGGAAATCGTCCCTGAATGTCAGGCAATGTTGTGAACAGTTTCATGACTAAATGATCTGTTTGCAATTTAAGGTTTATCAGTTGTTACTGGGAAGTTAGGATTTGGCCAATAAATCATTAGGACAACTTCAGCCCCTAACACACAGAAGAAGAAAGGCCACTAAAAGCGAATTCTAGAGCGGCTCATGAAACAGCAACCAGTTAAAGGGTTATCAGCAAAAAGCAACTGCTATCTGGTCAGATGAGATACTGAACATAAACTACCCAAACATGAGTCTGAGGAGAAAAAAACAGAAATGAAAGGAAGAAGATGCTAATCAAACTATCTTTGCACATAATGATGCTCAAATAGAAGCAGCTCCTTAGTCATACTCTGCTTTCCTTTTAACATAATCTTCCGTTTGAAAAGCAGGGATCAAATGAAGCAATTTCCATACCGCCTGTAGCAACTGAAGAGAAACGAAGAGCAGCGAAGAGCTCACACCTAACAACCGTACTATTTAAAAACAGAGAAAGGAACAGGAGCTCTGGCAAAGCGAGCAGGAAAGTCTTACACAGCAGGTCTTTCTTCTAGGACTAAATGGTGCTGTGAACACGACAAAGGCGGGAGAAGTTGATTTGATGGAAACCTAGACACCAGGAATGTCCTCAGCGTGGAAGCTCGGCCCGGCGTGCCGGCGGTGGGACGGATGATTTCCCCCCGGGCAGGTTTGCCTCAGCATCAGTGGGAGATCCTCAGTGCCAAGACCCCCGAGCGACTCGGAGCTCTTCCCATTCCCCAGCCTCGCCTGCCCTTTCACAGACGTGCACAGCTTCTCTCACACATAGATATCCGCACCTTTTTACGGGATTCTTATGAAAGGCTCCATCCAGGTCAGGCTATAAGTGTACAGCTACCAGAGAGTGGTACGCTCTATCTCATTCGCTATCCATTTATGTAGTATATTTTCCCTTCAGAAGAAGACCAAAAGAAACTAACAACTCCCTGAGCTAAGGGAGTATCCGGAAAGTATCAAACAAACCACTAATTACTCATAGGCAAGGTAGACTACAAGGAAGCGAACAAGTAAAAAAATCTTGCATTTCCACAACTGGCTCGCTCCCAGCTCTCATCAGCTACAATTAGCAACCTATTGCATTTACTACACATGCGTAGGTATGCCTCTCGAATTAGCTAGCTCGTTAGCTCCGCATCCTCCCACCGCAAAAATGAGCTTGTTCTGGCCTCAGATCTTAGAAACTTGCAAGAAATCCTTCTGTTCATTAAATCAGGGTCAAGCTCGGAACATCATTGCATCTGAAAACATAGCCACTGATTTAACAACGTACTGTACCGGGATTTGGAATAGTTGCTTCCCATCTACTATCAGGAAGATGCTTTTTCAACAATGTCAATTTGTATAATGTCCCTTTGCAAATGATACTTGCAGGTTAGAATCTCTTTTGCTGAACTATCACTCAAAAAATTTGCTATACTTGTCAGGAAAAGTCAAAACACTATTACTTTAACATCCCATTAACGTTTTAACCAAGTTCTCATAATAGCTCCTAAGGATGAAATGTTCAATTTAAGACTGTAAATCTGTTTGTCTGCCTGTCAAAACAATACCAGCTCTTGCTATGTCTAGCACCAGCAGTGGATTTACCAAGCAGATTTCAGCTCCTAGTAGTCTAAACTAAACGTACTAACCAAAGAAAATTAAAATAGAAATAACAGATACAGGCATTGACTCACAACCCCGGAGGTTTATGGGAGCCAGGAAACTTCTCTGGGTTAAGCCCATATTCTAACGTTGTTTCTCAGAGCAAAGAACATATAAACATCTCCGTTTTTATCAGTTTGCCCCCACTGGTAAAATGAAGACATTAACATGTACTTAACTAGTGAAGGAGAACGCCATGAAAAATGAGGTGAAATGTTATCAGAGACTATTTCTGCTCCCACAGAAGTCAGGGGAGTTTTCTCACTGTCCTTTGTGGGCATTAAAACCCTGCACTGAACGCGCCTGAAGACAGACAGGACCTTTCAAGTTGTCCTTGCTCTTATTAGCAGCATGCAACATTCCCTCAACGTGCAAACACCGGATATTTTAGGAATAGCTGGGACTTTATGAAAACGTGAGATACTGTATGACATGAGCTACAGACAGGAATAGTTCCTGCATTAAGCCGATCATGTCTGGCTGAGTTGCTGTAAATATTTTAGGAAGATAATTCAGTCTTGATTTAAAGCCTTATAGTTTGATGTACACAGAACAATTTAAATGAATTACCTCTCAGACACATGTAGTGACATATTTTAATGTAGATACAAACACTTTGTGAAATCAGACATCAAGAAAACGCACAACTGACTTGCATGAAATATCATTGCTAACTTGTAGTTCTGAACGCTTGGAACGTAACAGGTAGGTAGCTCTGGTGTACGTGAACAGAAAAATAAAAAGGCAAGCTAATCCTCTCACCAGCGTGAAGTAGCAAACAGGACACTACTGTAACTTGCAACTTTTGAAGATTATATACTTCCATTTAGAGCGACTGTATTTCTAGCCCATATGGTTGCTGAAGATAAGGATGCAAAGATGAAAAGAATCAAACGAAACTTTGGATCTTGGTTACATGTCTTGCCCAAAAAGTAAGGCGCAGTTTCCTACAAATACAAAATGGAAAGAAAATGTTTTGGACTAATGATAGTACATGGGTACCAGAGGAGCAAAGAATCCAGAAAGCTCACGTCTGCAAACCTACAGGAAAAATTCAGGGAAACACCTGTGGAGGATGCGGTCACTCTAAGTCAGGAAATCAAAACGCTTAAATTGTTTAGCATCGCATTTCCTGATTTTTGTTCGATCTCTCCCTTTCTCATTTCATTTCCTACTTCCCTTGAACGAAAGCGTGCCGTGCTGAGCACGGCTGACAACCGAGGGAGCAGGGTACCGCACCAGCACGGCGTGCACCCACCTGCTTTTTGGCAGGGAGAGGTGCGGCGGCAGAAGTGGGATCGGGAGTGCCCGCGGGCAGGGGAGAGGAGGGAAGGGACCTGCCCGCTCCTTGGAGGCCAGACGGTGGGCAGCGAGAGTCGTCTGTAAGCTGGGACACGGCAACATAAAAAGGGCATCAATCTTTAAAGTAAGACCTATGCAACATTTTGTTCATCTAGGGAGAATGTTGGTATATTTATAGTAACGTATTTGAAACTCCCTCTATAATTTTGTCAATAACGTGCATTCATTTAACAAGAGGGATAAGGTAGGGAGGATTTGGTAGGACTCCGAAGACACAAAATATGCCTATCGTGAATCTGCAGCAGAACCTACATTTCTGAACTAAAGACTCATGCTTCCATTTATCATGACAAACTTCCTTGCCTAAATCTCAGTGCCACTCAATTTACTAGAAAAATAATACTCCGGTTAAAAAAACAGCAGATGGGCAAACAAGGTAAAGGGCATTTAATTTCAGTTGCCTCTCCTCCATGCCAACACACTACTTTGAAGGGACTGCAAGTGTGGGAGGGGAACATATGTGCATGTGGATTGTGCATCTCGGAGAATATTCGCTGCTGGAACGTAATCTCTCCTCTTTCCTTCCACAACAGCTCAAGCATATGTTCACACGATGGGTGGTTTCACGCAGCTACACGTGGACCTAAGGAAGTGAATGGAGAGTCTTACAGTCCTGCATGCAAAGAGTGACTACAGAGCCACCCCACCAAACGCTGGGTCACCCTTGAGGCTTCAGACACAGATCAGCACCCACGGGAGGTGCAGATGGAGGTTTTAGGTAGCCCCATGACAGAGGCTGGAAATAAAGGTCTTTTTCAACAGCACCCCAGAAATTGCTTGGACTTTCCCGGAGTCCAAACCAGGGCTTTGAATGGTTGTGTCTTGGTGGTTTCTCAGTAAATACTGACAGAGCCTGCTGCCATTTAAATAACCACTGATCAAGTCAGATAAAACTCTTGGACATGCCAACAATGCTTCTGTATCTCAGGATGCAAATGTAGAGGGCACTACTAATATCAAAGCATGAGCCTCTGGAAAGAGAACTGATCTGGGTCAAATTCTGATACTGTCTTAGGGACAAACGTGTGGTACCTCTGGAAGGGAACTCTATCACCAAGATAGATCTGTCACAACTGCTTGGACTCTGGAAGAAGTGAGAGCAACTCAGAAATCCATCCATCTTGAGAGACCAAGAAGTGAACAGCTGTGATGAGGATCTGAAACTGAGGATGCAGGAGAATACATAGCTTCGTCTTCAAATTCCACATGCAGCATCTCCAGCCACAGGTAAGAAACTGGAAGAGCTCTTTAAGGAAAATGAAAATGATGGAGTGAGAAAGTATAGCAACCTGGTTGATAGGCAAATGACAGACTCAAACAGGTGCTAAACAGACCTGAACAGAGTTTAAGGACAGACCTGATCCCTTCCACTCAGGTGGGTACTCCAAAATGAGCACTTGCTCTATCAGAATTTGTAAACTGGAGGGGATTAACATAACGTACCAATCTGAAACTTAATTGAGAGCTTATTCCTTTCTGCTATTTACGACATCGTCTTTTCTGGGGGTGAGACCAGGACTGCTGTAACAAAAAGAGCCATCAGAACATGGATCCTCCTGGTCCATGCTATGGAGCATAGAACTTGAAGGAAAGGTGGTGTTCAAGAGGTAAATCTGCCCATGCTTTGTCTGAGTAAAGTCAGCTGCAATTGTTGAGGCAGCAGGTAATACAAAGCCTCTGATCCGTAATAAGACAGGCTGAAAAAAGGCTTCTCCTCGAAGCTAGACAGAGAGATACCTGCCAGTCCTGGGAAGAGAGCAGGAGACGAGACTAGGAGATGCCTGCATGCCATTAGAGGGACTGGAAGTCTGAGTTCAGGATGGATTTGTTATATTGCGTACAGCTTGCAGTGACAATTGGTAAACTGTTTAAAATTTTACCTATCGAAGAAATAAGTACAGACAGTCTACCCATCTGCCCCTCTCCTGCATGTGCTGGTTTTGTCTGGGACAGAGTTAATTTCCTTCATGGTAGCTGCTATGGGGCTGTGTTTTGGATTTGGGCTGAAAACGGCGTGGATAGCACAGGGATGCTTTAGCTGTTGCTGAGCAGGGCTTACCCAGAGCCAAGGCCTTTTCTGCCTCTCACCCCACCCCACCAGCGAGGAGGCTGCGGGGGCACAAGGAGTTGGGAGGGGACACGGCCGGGACAGCTGACCCCACTGACCCAAGGGATATCCCATAGCGTATGGCGTCATGCTCAGCCCCCATAGAGCTGGGGGAAGGAGAAGAAGGAAGGGAGGGACGTTGGGAGTGACGGCGTTTGTCTTCCCCAGTAATGGTTCCGTGTGATGGAGCCCGGCTTTCCCGGAGATGGCTGAACACCGGCCTGCCCGTGGGACGTGGGGAACGAATGCCGCCTTTTGCTTTGCTTGCACGCACAGCTTCTGCTTTCCCTGTTAAACTGCCTTTATCTCAGCCCACGAGCGTCCTCACTTTTACCCTTCTGATCCTCTGGGGGGAGGGGGAGCGAGCGGCTGGGTGGGGCTCAGCTGTCGGCTGGGGTTGAACCACATCACTGCAGAAAGTCAAAAACTTGATCAAACAAGAACAGCAGCTTATTCAGAGGGATGAATTCATACCCGAAGAATCACCACAACAATCTGCAAGTCTAAACTGCAATGAGGCAGAGGAACACACGTGTGTCCCAGACCATCCCAGACCACCTTATATTCTGAGGACACAGCAATCGCCATGACTGAGAAGCAGACTGAGGAAATCCATCTTCCATCTGATCTAGCCATTTATCATTGATCCTTTTGGCTGTGACATGGCAAGCAGCAGTTACCTGAGATGATGTCGTTGAGTCCAGAATAGTACTCCTAACAGTCAAAGCGACCCCAGGATCGGTGGGCAATGCAGAGTACACATCAGGCCATGCAATGGCTCTTTTGGGGATCTGCCATCCATTTTACGGCAAATCTTAGTGTTGCTGGGGTTTGCCACCAACTTCAGTTCCCTGAACAGTTTCAGAAGCAGAGAGAGAGATTTAGAAGGCAGTCTTGGCATCGCTGGTGCCAAGTATGGAGATAACCAAGTTAGTTCCACTAGTTCTAAAGAATGCAATGACGATGTTGGTGGAGCTGACGTACCTAGGACTCAGACTGCCGTGACAGGCAGAGAGTGGCTACAACAGATAAAGAAGAAAACAAATGCTTACAGCGTTTCATATTGGCCTTCAGTGGCTGAACTGGTTCTGGGGATGACCAAATCAGAAGCCTCTGTGGTAATCACAAGGATCTGAGAGGACTTGACTTTACCAGTCTGGAAGGGAGAAGACAGAGAGACTTTCTTGGGATGGCTTTCTTAGGAGGATGGCCAGCGGCAGATCAAAGATAAAGCAGTCTGATTCAGCTGACAGCTTTCCAGCCCACGATACCCACTGGGTCCCACATCAGAGAAAGCTTTCACTGCCTTCTCAAGGAGAAATTTTCTGTAGCTCAAGCTTACTATCCCTTCCAGGTTTTAAAGAACACCATGTAGAGCACTTGCTGGGAGAAAGACCTTCTCTGTCACACCAGTGAAACCCTGTACATGTGTCAGAAGACGAAATTCAACCCCGAAGCAGGGGCGCACCCAGGGTATAAAACAGCCTTGGGAGAGAACATCAAAGCTGAAGAGAAGCACAGCTCTTCCTACTGAAAATTCATAGCAGTAACTGGGCAGTTGAGAGAAAATGAAATGACAGGAGAATTATTCACCTTCACTGAGCAGGAAGGTGAGCATGGCCCCTAATGAATGTGTTTCTGGTCTCAAGAGGCAAGTCATCTGAATATCCATAATCCGAATGTATTTGTGGACTATCACTCCAAAACCCAAAAAAGTAGGTCTTCCAGTTGCAACTTTATACTAAATAACCAAAGTCTGCAAACTTGAAAACTATGTCTGCTCATTTACTGTCTCCTCTGTCCTTAACAGTCCTATTCCAATCTGCACTTAATTGGATTACTACAGTTAATGGCAAAATGAGGTGTTAAATACGTATCTTTTTGTAGTCAATTAAACTTAAATCCCACACATGTATATAAAGTTATGTCCAATCAGTGCACGATGCTAGTCAGCAGAAACCCAGCATGACTAAACTTACAAAAAATTCCTCCCTGCAAATACGCTGTGCCACTGACAGCTCCGCTACTGACAGAGCAGTAGTTAACTTATGACAAATTCCGCAAAATTACATTCCCTATTCATTTCAGACAGGAAACAAACAAATCTAAAGTGATCTAGATGAACTGAAAGACAAAATAAATGAACAAAGAGGAAAGATATATACAACCATACTTCACATGAATCTGGACATATCGGATTGTGATTTGAAGTAACTTATGTGAATATGTGCACATTTTTGTTTACTTGTTTAGCTCAAAACACATATTTTCTTTCTTTCAGTGGCCTTCAGACTCCAAAGCTCCAAATAAATCATTTTGTTTACTTCATATCACCAAGAAATCTACCTATTCAGACATTTAAGAAACTAAAAAACAAAAGGCAGAGGACATTTTTCATCTGAAAAGAAAAGCATAACCTCATTATCTCAGTTATTTCCATACCAACTTTCTACATAAAAATTTGTTTTTCAATTGCCAGCCATATGACTTTAGGTTAGAAGCCAAAAATTAAGCAATGATCTCTTTGATTCCGAGATGCTGAAAGCTGAGTGCTATCATGACGTAAATCTTTGCAACCCCATCCTTTTCACAGTACATCGTTAAGTTTACACCAGAGAATTTCTCTTCCTTTGTGCAGAGATGTCACTGGGCCACATGTGGGAACAAACGCCTCAAAGCAGAGGTTAGCTCATCTTTAGCCTGAACACATCCATCACAAAAAACAATCCACAGCAATACTACTTCTGCAAGACCAACAGCAACAAGAGCACGCTGCTATACTTTACATGCCAAGTTTTCTATGTTTGCATGACACCACCACTCATCTACAATCCACTAAATAAAACTACATCAAAACTATTTAGTAGAAGGCCTAGTTTGTTCAAGAGTCTCTGTAAATGTCTGAAGGACTGCTATTACCATCTAGCCACTTACTTCTCTTCCACCTTTTACAAACACATAGAGCAACATCACAGTCCTCGTGCCCATAAAAGACGGTTTGTATCAAACCTTCCCTTGAAAAGCTAAACTAGTCATGAGTTTGGAGAAAAGAAAGCTGAGATATGGACAAGATTTACAAAATCACAAAGACAGTGGATAATGCGACTGTAGAACTGCTATTTAACGAATCACACAATGCTTGAACCAGAGGTCATCTGTTGAAAATTGAAGAAAAATGGGAAATTGAGAAAAGAGGATAAAATAATGTACTTTTTAATGTGATTGCTAGTGATCTACCACCGTTTGCTGCCACAGAATGCTGGATGCAGATAGGATTTACTCAAAAGTAACAGCTCCTTCAACGTCTAGATACCAAAGGGACGAGGCAGACGTCCCTAACCCAGTATCTGTGGAAAGCATGAGGGGAATGGGCTAAAGAAAGTTGCCAGGCTCCGTGTGCTGTCCTTAAACAGCACGTCCTGTTGCCTCGAATGCTGGCCCAGATGGATCCTGCTGAGATCCACTTGGGTATTCCTTCTGTTCTCTAATCTTCAAACAGTTTTGAAGTTCATTGTTTCAAAAGATAATAAACTTGGATTCTGGGACAGAGCCATCAACAATTTACAACATGTTCACAGATGTGTCACAGGCCAGAAGGACAGCTCACGACCGACCACGAAAGGTGAGTGCCTACCCAGAACAAGGCAAAGCACTGACACAGGGTCCTGTTAGAGGAAAATACCTCGTGTCAAATCCAGCAGCTGCTCTCAGACCCAGAGGTGGCCCTCAGGGACCTCCAAACCCATCCTGGCCCCCAACACACTCTACCCACTCACCAGCTCCTCTGGCGTGACCTTTGCTAGCAATCACACCCCTACCCGCTCCGGTTGCTGCACCGCAGACCCCCCCATAAACACAGTGAGTAAAGAGCCCCTGAGTAGAAAACAGCCAGAGGTGGAGTTTAACGAGGAGACAGCACAGACTGTGCTGGTCAGGAGGAGAATATGGCCGGAGAAGCATCCTGGCCAGCCCCTGATAGCATGCCAACAGATCCTTTTATTCAGTTATCCTTCTACTTCCCACAGGTGTTCCTTCCTGTATCACCTAAATCCCTCACTTTTTCCACCTTTGGTTCATCTCCCAGACATTCCATAGTAGGTCCTGTGAAATCCCCAAAAGCTTTTCCCCTGTGTCCCCCAACACGTCCCACACCCCCAACAAGCAATACCGTTAGTCCAAAAAGTGACCCGGAGAGGTGCTCCCGACCACTCATGGAGATGGGTCTCACTCCTGGAGACTGGGGACGAGGCTCTGCGGGGACAGCCCTGGCAGGGGACCGGACAGGCTCTCCCTTCCTCAGAGCCCTTCATCTGGGTTTCTGCCTCTCCTGTGCTCCTCTCGGCTCGAGGAGATGGACCTTTCATGGTTCTCCCATGACGGGTCCAGTAGCAGCCCAGCAAAGTATTGTTGGGGTTCCCTCCCAACGCCCCTCCGGGCACCTCTGCGGGTGTGCAGGTGAGCTTCATCACACAACCACACAAGGACCGCTGCAGTCAGCCAGCCTTGAAACGCAACAACTTCCCACCAGCTTTCTCAGCTCCAGCACACAGATTTAATCTGTCACAGGTCATCTGTTTCTTAAAATAACCTGTGATGATCAATCCCCCCTCAGCATCTGTTAGAAATCATCACACATTGCTTGCCATAAACCAAATGTGGTTATTAACGATTAGCTAAATCATGTAACGAACAGGTTAGCGCAGGCTGTAGTCAGTAACTTGTGCACATCCCTAACGCTACAGCTTCAGTCGTCTCACCAAGGTCAAGGCAGCTGCTCAGGCTGTTAAAGCAAAGCCCGTGGGTCTCAGCAAAACTGGGGCGTTAGGGACACAGCCCCCGACCTGCAGACGGACATGCCCGGGGCCTCATCCAGCGCCCAGCCCAGTGCAGCCTTTTCACTGATGCAGGAAGGCTTTGGATCAGCCTCTAGAATCGTAATTTTTGGGGGTTGTTTATTACCTCTCTGTTGGTCTTCTGTTCCATTAAGTTGTTTTTGTGCTTCTTCAATTTTGTCTGCAAGAAAGAGAAGTCCTTATTAAAATACATATATAAAAAACCCAAGATTTTAGAAAGTCATTTACTGAAATCTGTCTTGAACTATCGGTTTACATTTAGGAGCGGTACCATTCACATGTAAATATGCGGGACATTATGAGTAATACAGCCATATAACATTTTATCATGTTGTACCAGCAAGGCTATTGACATGTTAAATTACACGGAACTGCGGAAAGAAAAGCACTGGCATTGGATCTGCAGTCAACAGCTAATCCCATCGTCGTTTCGTACCATCTATAATAATTTATGCAGTCAGGGGACTCTTCAGAATAGGTATTACGGTGCCTATTAAAATACAGAGTATTTTAATACGTTTTTGAAAAACGCTGTTAGAATGAGACAATGCCGCATTAAGCACGGCGATAGAAACAGCAAACGGGATTTGCTACGCGAAGCGCTGGAGCTGGGAGCAGCAGGGAGCCCCACGCTCTGTGCCCCATTCCTCTGTGAAACTCCCCGAAATTCCCACTCGCGCAGCAGGAGCAAGGAGAGGCCTCGAGTCTCTCCTCTGGCCCCGTTCCCCGCAGATCACCTGCTGTCCCCCAAACACAACGGCGTCCGGAGTCTCCGCCGCTGTTGCACAGAAGACCCGGCGGGAAGGGGGGACCTCGTTCTGCACGCCTGCGCATTCGCACGAGCAGAGCAAGAAGCAAGAAAAGGGGCAACTGGAATGAATAAAAACTTGAGACCGATTTCTTTTTGGTAGCAAACAGTCCCCCAAGGGGCTGCAGCACAAGAGGCTGTGTTGGTAAGAAGCAGCGGCACTGGGAGAGGCTGGGCTCCACATCAAACCATGGCCTGACCGACCAAGACCATGGCTTTCAGAATCAACTGATCATTTTCCAAAATACCCGTGAAAGCTTCCCGCTCCCTTCAGGGGCTGGAGGGGGGTCAGTTTTTATTATATTAAATTGAAAGAACAGAACCTCACTGGATTCATCCTAAGCCTCCCCGACTCTACTGGCACAACCCACGAAATAGCGGATTTCACGGCTGCCATACCCAGAAGAGGAGGACAGCTCTGCAAAGTCCTCACCTCTTCCTTCACAAACGTGGAGGCTGTTACTCATCGTTCACATACAACACAAAGTTTCTAGGAAATGGTCCTTTCTTCAACAGACTTTTAAATCAGCGGGTTTAAATGACTTCTGTAGTATTTATGAGCACTCAAGTACACTGGAACCATTTGTTCACAGCTGAAGTCTGAAATTGTTTTCAATCACTTTCTCGGTAGAGCAAAAAACATAACTGAAACCAACCCTTCTTGCAGGTTTTAAGACTGAGTTTTGTTCAGCTCGCTCCAGTTCTGCATTTCTGCCTTTCAAAACTAGTACCAGGTTTCCTCTCTCACTAAAGCTCCGTAATTTCTCTCCCGTACGTTGTCCCAGAGAACGCACCCAAACATCTCACAGGGATGCGAACCGGGCAGGCGCCCAGAGCCAGAGCACATGAAGCCTCTCACGAGAAAGGCTACCACTGCAATTTTAAAAGCCAAAATTTCCCTTTCTTCCTCTGAAGTGAGCAAGACATCCACACCTATTTAAAGGGAAGTTTTACACCGTTTCTTTTCTACTGACTTACTGGCTGCTGAAGACAAACACAAGCGACTCAAAACGAGAACAACCCTTCACCAGCTCTGTACCAACCCAGCTACACAGCTGACTTGAAATACTGAAGACCTGATACTTAATAGCTCCCTGGATTTCAGCTACAGCTGAAATACTGTATGTACCTATACATTTTTGTATAGAAAGGGCTGTAAATAATAATTTCTAACAAAACTAAGAGGGAACATAAATAAGAGGGAACATAAACAAATCCCTGGAGGCACTCAAGGTCAGGCTGGATGGGGCTCTGAGCAAGCTTACCTAGTTGGAGATGTCCCTGCTCACCGCAGGGGGGTTGGACTAGATGACCTCTGAAGGTCCCTTCCAGCCCGAATGATTCCATGATTCTATGAAAGCATCTTTTATATACATGTGCCACTAATGCTATTACAGAAAAATGCATCTAACAATCTTACACTGTTTTCCCGCAGATTATTGCTTTACACAAAGGTGATGGAATAAGCAACTTACAAAGCTGTGTAACAGCTGATGAAACACATGAACACACAGGAAAAAAAATACACACCAACAAATTAACCCTGTAAATGGAGCTAAAAGACTTACAAAAAAGCAACAAGCAATCAAACCCATAGATTGGCTACCAAACTCATTTCCCCTCTGTTTAGAGATATATATCTAATGCACGAGATAGAGGTGTTTCTCTCTTGAAAGGATGTAAAAGATTGTCACCCAAATTTGTACTTAAGTACACAGAAAACTGCAGTTTCATTATTAAAAGAATTATCTGCATATTTCATAGAAATGCTACAAGAAATGTATACATTTAAGTTCACGATCGCCCTACTTTATAGAGAAAAATTAACTATTTTAGAAGCATGCTACGTTATATTGCCAGAAAGATTAAACGCTGCATTCTCTTGCTCTCTTAGTTAAAAAAAAAAAAAAAAAACCAAACACCAAAAACTAGTTCCTATCAGAAATGTCCAACTAGTTCTTTGTCAGACCATAATCCCAAACAACGAAGCACAGACAACAGAAATAACAACTAGGTAAGCATGTGCTTGGTACACAGCCAGAAAGTCTCCTACACTTCCCGCATCCCCTGGTATGTTGTCCCCAATGAGTTCTCCTTGTTGCGTATATGTCTTCATACCTATGGAGGTGTTGCTGCAGAACAGTTTCGAGCATCAGTGAACACCAAAAAAATTCAGTGTTGGGTCTGGAAATTGAGAGCACCGATTTTGACTGTAAATGAGGCATGGGTATTAATGTGGGCCTACTTGCTAAACGTTTCCTCGAGGACTACATCCCCATAACGACCCATATCACACAGCCACCTGCTCTTGTTACTGCACCGAGGCACGTCGAACACCGTCGTACGAAATCTGTGGCAGCTGCTTCCCAGCCTGACGCATTTTGGAACGGCAGATCCTCTACGGGTGGCTGCGTTTCAGGCTGGCAGGAAGACGGGGTTATCCCCAGCCGCCGCGGAGTAGGCGGGCAGAGCCCCCGCGACACCGAAACGCAGCCCTCTCCTCCTTCTGGTAACTCTCACCTACGCCAACAGTAACCTGCAAACTAACATCAGATTTGTGTTATCCAGTCGTTTCCTTCTCACCTGTGGGGACACCTCCTTCTCCTTTGTCTCCCTTGTCTCATTAAACTAGCTGTACGTGAAACATTTTAAGGCAAATTATTTCAAATCATGTACCGTATTCTTTCACAGTTACATTACAGATTCTCTTTGAAAACTCTTTGTAAGTAAAAACACATTACACAAAAATCATCCGCACAACCCAGGAGGAACTGAAAACTGCAAAGTCCACTATTAATTGCAAATAATACTACCCGATCCAATACTCACTTGCTTTAGTATTATTTCAGATTTAAACCTGTGATACTGAAGATACCGTCTAATCTGAAAATTTTACAAGGGAAACGCTTCTTTATCACTTGAGTATTACTCACTTTTCCTAGGGGAAGAGAAAATAATGTAACCAATGGAAATTTCTAATTCATGACAGGCACAGCACCCTCTGTACTTCCCACAAAATGACAGCATAGTACAGATCTTGACAACCGGATTAGACAGACTCTCATTTCAGACGGGACACTTCCCTCTCACTACAGGGGAAAAAGCAGAGCTGCAATAAACGGGGAAATCATCACATACGTCCCTGTACAGAGAAGAGACCCCATACGACAGCAGTGTCACAAGCCACGGAGCCAGCTCTCGGTTATCCCCAGCAGCTGCATACCACAAAAAAGCAAAGCACGGGTAACATCATGTAATATATGACATATTATACATATATAGCTATACATACATATCTATGTGTGTGTGTGTGTGTAAAATAAACTGGAACAACATGGGTGCAATGGCTTTTCTTACTCCAGTATTAAACCTTTTCACATTACTGTCCAATACAACTCTCCCAGGAGGTTCTCTGCTGCATGGAAATACCACCAAATTCCTTGGGGTTTTAAATATATAATGTAACTGCACTTCTTAGGAACACGAGGAAGGAGATTGGCACGCATTAAAATACGCTTCTTGTTTTACATGCCTCCTGCTGTGATAGATCATTAAATGGATACCAACAGTCTGAGTTAGACACGTTGGTGCTGTGGTGGGGTTTTAAATGAAAAAATAAACCAGATTTCTCAACAGCCTTACATTCTCTATTTTTGATCTTCACTGATATAACCTCACAAATTTTAATTATGCCACAAATAAAACACAGTTTATAAAGATCTTTAATTTTTTTCTAAGCTATCAGCATATCAACATATACACAAACTCGAATATGTTTACGTGTATTAGAAACATATTATGAATTTTCAAGAAAAACTTTAAAGGCCTTATTTATATGGTCAGTTAAGGAAGAAAAATAAAGGTTCAGGAATTTCAGCAAGGAAAGAAGAAATACTGAAAAGCGTGAGGTTTGCAAAACATGAAACCAGTAACTTCTGACAGCAATGTATGCTGGAGCAAAAGAAATCTTCCATTTGCGGGTTGGTTTGTGGGTTCTGTTTTGGTTTTTTCACCTCCGTTTTGCTCACAAGAGTTCCCACACCAGTGTAACGAGATGACTTCGTCCTATCGCCCCATACAGCAGCAACAGGCGGAGGAACGAAGCAGCGGTCACTGAGAAGGACTACCTTTAAGCCATCAGGAAAGCTTACATGGGAGTGATGGGTGAGAAATGTTTATTAAGCTTATGCAAAACGCCCAAACACAAATATTTTGCATTGTACATATTTGCATATGAGTCTATCACTGTAAAAAGGGGGCTTCTTGTTGAAGACGCAAAAATTCTGATTTAAAAAGGGTTTTGTTTTTATTTTTTTAATCTCACATACTTTTGTTCATGGGCAAGTAGAAAATTAGCAGATTTACACCATATTGGATGCTAAGAATGGGCCACTTCACCAAAACTTTAAAAAATACGAGCTCATATCTTGCCTGAAAGGCTAGGGTTATATGTTCAAGTATTTAACCAAAACAGCTGGAAGGAAAATGTCAGCATTTTTTTTCCCTTCAGTTAAAGATAAGAACAACTCTCAGGCCTTAGGCCTGAGTCATCCTAAAAATACCCCCTGCAAAACAGCTTCGGATGGCAACAGTTTTTCTTCTTGCTTTCTCAAAAACTGCACTCTCCCTTACCTTACGGAATCAGAAGACACTTAAAAAGTAATTTTAAAAATCACTTTGCATGCTTTTTTCAATGGACACACAGAAAGACATCACTTTATTTACTTTTCCTTGCACTGATCATCTAGATCGCTAGCAGAGAACTGCAGTGACAAAACACCCCCCAGCCGAAGTGCATTAATGCCACCAGTCCATGTGCATTGGGCAGTATTACCTGAATCGTAGGTGGGCTTTTGGCTTTTGGGGAGGGGGATGCACAGCTTGAGAAAACCACCAGTGAAAGTTCAAAACACTGCATTTTCCATCGCTACTTAAATTCAGAGAGCTAGTGAAAAAAGGCCGAGACCCTGTGTGGAAATCTCCATCTTCTGACCACTGAAACCCACCAGGCGAGTGTGCCAGTAACAAAGTGCTTGGCATTTCACCCGATGGGAAGGGTGTCTGAAGGCAGGCACTATTAAATAAACAAAAAACCCCAAACAAACAAACAAATAAAAATACCCCGAGCACCAGGCAGGTACTGCCGAGCGGCACGGCGTATGAGGAAGGGCTCAGATTTGACACGAAGGGACCCCCATGTCCCCCTTTAGCCGTTTCACACCTCCCTCAGAGGGAAGCCTCCTGCGTCGAGCATCCCTGCCCACTCGAGCATCCCTGCCCACACGGCGCAGGCAGTGGCGGGTTGAGCATCCCTGCCCACTCGGCGCTGGCAGCGGCGGGGCTGACGATGACGCACCGCGCCAAGCAGGTGCAAGCTTGGTGCGCTTTGCCGGGTGGCAGGTTCCCTCGGCTCCAGAGACAACGTGTAGTCCCAAGGCACCCAGCCGGCAGCTGAGGGTGCCCGCCGGGGCTGGGGAGGATGCAGAAGTGCCCGCGCCCCACTGCGAGGGGGCTGCGATGCTCGGCTTTTCCCCCTCACTAGGAGGGGAAAAGGCTCTTTACAACCTGCTAAAACAAGAACACCATAGTCCTAATGCATTTTGGCTAACTGAGATGAATCCCAAGACTTCCTTCAACCTGCTAATTGGAAAAGGAAAAAAA
>NW_009607997.1:0-26356 GCF_000690535.1 Cariama cristata
AAGGACATTGAGGTGCTAGAGCGTGTCCAAGGAAGAGCAACAAAGCTGGTGGAGGGCCTGGAGAACAAGTCTTATGAGGAGCGGCTGAGGGAGCTGGAGTTGTTCAGCCTGGAGAAAAAGAGGCTGAGGGGAGACCTGATTGCCCTCTACAACTACCTGAAAGGAGGTTGTAGCGAGGTGGGGGTTGGTCTCTTCTCCCTGGCAACTAGCGACAGGACAAGAGGAAACGGTCTCAAGTTGCACCAGGGGAGGTTCAGGTGGGATATTAGGAAGAACTTCTTCACTGTAAGAGTCGTTAGGCATTGGAATGGGCTCCCCAGGGAGGTGGTGGACTCACCATCCCTGGAGATGTTAAAAAAAAACGTTTAGATGTGTCGCTTCAAGACATGGTTTAGTGGGTTTAGTGGGCATGGTGGCATTGGGTAGGAGATTGGCCTTGATGATCTTTGAGGTCTCTTCCAACCATAAAGATTCTACAATGGAACATAAAAGCAATACGCCAAACAGTCGCCATCTCTACAAGTCATTTTCCTTACTGCGAAGAGAACACTTTCCTACTTGGAAGAAGGCAGAATCTCCATTTCTATAGCTCATTAGTAAGCAATTTCCATAGTTCATTAGTAAGCAAAAGGGATGTAAACCGACACCTTGAAAAATTGTTCTGTGTTTAGTAATAAACTTCTATTCCTTCCCAAGGTTTAGGCAAATATGCACAGTACGTACACTTCAGACTTGCATTTCATGAATTTAACACTAGTGTGGCAGAACAAAAATAGAATAGCTTTATTCATCCATAGAAGATAATAGACTAAGTTCTAGCCCTCACTACAAAACCAATCACTTCTCTATCAGATTTTGGACATTTTAAGCACTTGGGAACTCAAAAAATTGTGATTCTTTCCTCTGGAAACTATAGAGAGCCTAGAAACACACATAAACTACTTAGTACATCATACTTTTTATAATTAAAAAAAATTAATTCAGAGCTCTCTGAGTGATTGTCAGGACAACAAGATTAAACCTCTGAGTATTCCTGTGAAGGACAGAAGTGCTGGAAACAGATCTTGAGGTAATAACAGTGCCAGGCATGACTATTAGATCATCCCCTATGGTCCGGACATCCATAAGAAAATAAAAACAAAACAAACTGAAAAAACTGTTTACAAAAATCCTCTACGTTTATTTGTTAAAAACTTTCCTTCTCCATGTAACTATTTCAGTGTGCATGGGTTGATGGAAACACGTGGTGCAATTAAGTGGTATTTCAGCAGCAGAGAACACCAAGCATGTCCCCCCATACTGTGCCAGACACTTAGTACAGTTCACACCTGAACATCAAAAGTAAACCATCTGCCAGTGCAAAGTAGCAAAAACAGGCACAACTCTCCTGACTTCAGCAAAAATTTATTTTTACCAATGGTAAATTTGATCAAGGCTCTGTGCGCTAGCTACATATTCAAACAGTTGCTTATTTAAGGCCTATCACCATGTTCATCTAGCAGTTGCAATGTCAGTTGCATTCCACTGTAAAACAACATATATAGACACATTTCTCCCTTTCTCTCACATTTCTCACTGAAAAGCACCCAAGCCAACAGAATCATCACTGGTAACAACTCACCAAGTGATCCCGTCACTCTGAGGAAGTGATTCATGGCATATTGTGGTTTTAAAACTTCTCATCTATACCAGTTGACCAGACAGTTTTTCTTCTACCACTCCCTAGCAGTATTAATTATTATTTTAACATTTTAATAATAAATTCTTATCTCCCCTTCACTTAGAAATAATATTTCTGCTTTTAATGCTTCTCTGAATCCTTAATCTTGTCTTCAAGAACATTATCTCTTCCATTAAAATGATGTGTACGTATATACACACAAATAGTCATTCAACCATTCATCATAGTTTTAAGCTTACTATTCTAGAGATACTCCAGAAAGGCTCTTTCCATAGCTGAAGTTTTCAGGTAAAGCAGTTTCTTGACAGCACAATACAACATGATCCGTTTGATGAAGCGGCCAAAAAGCTGAAGTCATTTACTTCCATAACACTGGTTAACATTGGAAGTCTCACTGAGATCAATTTTAATCTGCCATTTATTACTACTTCAAGAACTCTACATGCCTTCAAGAGAATCTACAGTAAACCCTTGCCCTTTTTATCTCCTTCATACCTGAGATCACAAAACTAATATAAGTCACAAGCTTTAAGAAGATATTGCTTTCCTGTTGACTCAGATTGCTTCCAAGCAGCTTTGCACACAAAGGTATCATTGCATTACATCACACGGACCTTTTAAACTTTCAGTAAGCAGCAGCAATAATGCATACAAAACAGCTGGAGAACAGGTTTCATTTCAGCAAGACATTTTGGTGATTCTCTTTAGAGGAAAACCTTTGTCTTTCTGTTAATGTATTGCTACCATAAATGTTTCATAAGTGTAATGTTTTATGCAGGTGCTAAGTAAGGAAAAGACAAAAAAATACTTGCTACTTCCAGTAAAACAACTGAACCTTGAGTCATTGAATAAAAGTATTCAGAACAAATGTCTGCACATACATACACACATTATAAAAAAAATATTTTCACTGATCAACCAGAACATTACTGGGTTACACTTGACAATTCCATCTTGTTAATACAGTATCACCAAAACACATCATAATGGAGCCGTAGCAGTGTGAACCTCTACTCAACTGCAGGAGACAGAAGATAGAGGCCAACCCATGTCGGAACAAAACAGAGACTTCACAAGAGTTCTATCTGAGTAAATTAGGTTGCAATGGCATGTCAGTTTTTTTCCCTTTGGAAGGGCATCTGAGGTGTACATGCAGCAAATTATTAGAGTAATAAATATTTATTTTGCCAAAATAGAAGGGAAACACCAAGTAGTACAATCTCCTACACGGCTTCAGAAATAATTTACGTATAGTTTTTGTAAAAAAAAATAAAAAATTAAAAGAACAATAATCTACTTGTTTAGTGAGGAACTCCTCACTGTCACCATTTTGACTCCAGTTCACTAACATACTGAAAGAATTCAAGAGTTAAATTCATGTTTAATTATGTTCCTGAGTTGAAGCCAAGAGGTGAAAATGGGGTCTTGAGCCAATGCAGAAGAAACACAGCATTAATCCAAAGGTACCGACGGTTGCAACGTAACACACCTAGCTGGACACACACAGAGTACGGAATTTAATATCACGAAGTATGAGTCTCTCCTACATTAGCCAAAGGCTTTGGCTCCAACAGTCAACAACATAATGGTTCCATCCACCTCTATTTGGCTGTGCCTTAAGCACAAAGTCAAAATATCACATAGGCCATCCGTGGGCTTGTGTTATCTGGGAGCTCTCACGGCTTCCATCAATGCCTGCAACTGTGCTCCTCCTGCAGAGACACCCACAAACCCTGTGTCAGCTGAGCTTTACAGCTGCTGGCATCTGACCTTTCACAACACTCACTGCACTGGGGGGAAACTGCAAAATAACTTCTTAGGGGTCCACCTCCCCCCAAGATTATGTTCATTAAAAGTGCAAATTATATCACAGTTCAGGTAGTTCTAGACTGCTGCTTCACAAATGTGAATTACTATATAATGAGAAGGAATTGGCTTGTTTAGCAGCCAATCCTAAATGAAAAAAAAAATTAAATCTCTCACAGAAAATACACGCCATTAGAACCAATACAAGAGATTAAAAAGCTATAACCGTATTTTTGAAGCAACCACTGGCAAATCTGGTTTTACTTTAACAACTGAAAATTCAGAGGGGAGATCTTTAGCAATTTCATAGTCAAAACAAAATTCTTCGATTCTTTCGGCACCTATCCTTTAAGCACTCTTATAAGGACAGACCCAACACAGGTTTCCTGGATTGAAAGGTGACTATTAAAGAGTGACAGCCACGTCTTGGTATTTGCAGCTTTTTCTTTATCATTGTGCAAAACGGACCAAAACAATGGTCCAAGAGAGGAAACTGCCATCCTTCACAAAGGAAGGAGACGGAGAAAAGTATGGTCCCTTAATGCTATTTATACTGCTGCTGCACTTGAAAGCTCTGAAGAGGCCTGCAGTGTGTTGAACACTGTACAGACAGGGAAACAGTCTCTGCCCCAAACAGTTCACACAAACGGGATGTCAGACTAACCCAGCCCACATTAGTCTCGCTCAGCTATAAAACAAACCAGCAGTTTCCAAATGCCGATATTTAAACAAATGAAACCCCACCCACAGCCCTCTGAGCCGCCTGGCTCTTTCTGCCTTTAGCTTATCAGGATAGCAAAGCCAATTAAAATAAACAGAATTATGATGCTCACAGCCTTTCTGCATCAGGACTATTCATGGAATGCTCGCCCAAGAAAAAAAAAAATTTTAAAAAATACAAAAGCAGTAAGGCCTGTAGCCAAAATAGCTGAAGTTACATTGCAGGAAATACTGAAGTGACTCTGCTCACAATAGGCGGTTTCCTGGCGCAGCAGCAATCCTCTAACCGCCTGCTCGCCCCCAGGAAGGCCCCACAAGGGTTGCATCACAGCTTGGCTACACAGCATTAAGCCAAGCTCTTTTTTGGAAAGCTCAGGCTTTAATCAGCAGCAAGAGGAAAACAGGGGCGATATTAACTACAGGTAAATCAGTGCCGTTTTTCCCCACATGCTCCCTTTTCGTGTTTTACAGCTTGAGAGCAGATTCCTTTACTTGGGCATGTGTTTCAGCCTTTGCACTTGAACCACTGCTGTATTGATTTTAAATGGAAAAATTTATAATAAGGAATATATTTATAAAGCCAGAAGCACTTTTCCTATACTCCATAATTACTTCTATTCATACTTTTAAATTATATGGTGTTTAACAAGGACTATACTCTAGTTAAAATGGAAGGCAGTTTACAAGTGTGACGTTCACTGGCCAAAAAAAAGAAACAAGAAGAAAACAAAGCCAAAAATCCATCCACACCATTAAATTATCATTTTCCTGCAACCTCCAGTTTGTTCTGACCATATGAACACCAGCATGCCATTCTTCCCTCATTTTCACAGGAGGGAAGACAGAGCTCCACTGAAATGAGACCAACATGAAAGTTCCCAGAATACAAATAAAACTGCACCCAAGATATATAGAAAATTCTGCAAATTACAAATTCAAGCTACAGGCACGGGAGGTGGGGGGTGGGGGGGATTGTCACACAGGTACAGCTACAGCTTACAGGAACACAAGTATTTAAGACAGCACCTCAATGTAATGCACATGAGTTTGATCATAGACTGGAAACTCTTCAGGGCAAAGTCTTTGTTTATCTACACATTGTGCAAAGCATCTCGTATGTTTGTTGTGCTGCATAAAGCATTCCCTAGGTTGCTACTACAAATCCATACATTTTTAAGAATTCATGTCAAGGTACGTTTTCTTTTTATTATTTCTTAAATCTCACAAAGAAGCACTACCCTGACCATTTTTTCCCCTCTCAGGAAAATAAATCACAGCATCCCTTCCTTCACCTAACGAAGTCTGTGGGAACAGGCTCAAGCTCAGACTTTGCATACTTATTATTTGCCATTAGCTATTAACTCCTAGTCGGAATGAACCTATGCTACTTTCATAGTCACCTGCATAAATATGTTTTGTCAAACCACAAAATTGCAGAAAAAAAAAAGAATGAATGACCATTACAAATCCATTTGGGCTACATCATTATCATTTCAGACTACAACCAAATCCCATTTTCCCTTCGCAAATTCAATTCCCATCAATAGCCCCATACATCAGTGGCTGCTCGTGTTTGTGGCCTCATTTTTTACACTAAAAAAATTGAAAGATTACTGCCAGTGTATAATAGGCAAACTGCATTTTCAATTCCCAACACATGTGCTTCAGGGGAAAAAAGAAGCACAAGGTAAGGGGAAGAAATGCAAATGAATGCACTGCTATCAGCTGTATATTACCCTAGTGACATTACCATACTTCATATCTCTGGTTGCGTACTTCAGAGGAAAAAAAAAACAAACGCTGCCTTGTCACTAGAGTAAATTCTTTTATCATTTTACTGAATATTAGTTTACTTCTTAGGTTTCTATTTCATTTATCCAGGGGCAACAAAAACAAGTAGAGATGTGTCTTTCTGCACATATGGTTTTTATCTACTTTGCCAAATTTTTTTCCCATGATCAACATGGGTGACACAAGCTAGATTTCAGCTGAAGTGCTGCTTTCCAAGTGACAAGACAAAAATCCAAAACGAAAAAAAAACCACCCATATTGAAAATGTTAGAGAACTCTTTGGTATGCCAAACCTTCCTTTCTACCCATTCTGCGGAGCATCACAGAGCAATGAAATCCGCAGGAATCAAAACTCTAGACTTCTCAGGAAAAAAATTGTAGTGCATCTTTATTACAGCTACAAGTACCCAGCACACTGTGTAACTTGCATTAAATTTCAGCATCTGTGCTGCGTGGATAATTCAGGCATGCTAGCTGGTCGCTTCTGGTAAACACTCATTTCATTTGTGATGTGCTGCAATGCAACAGAGCAGCTCTTTAGGGAATTAGAGCAGGCAGGTAGTTCCTGCCAATCACTTCGAGGGTCCATTCTCACACCAACCGACAGAAGATTCAGACGCAACTCCAATTAGTGCTAATTGTAGTTCTCTCCAAGTCCCTCTGCAGCCAGAGATGACAGAGACTTCATACGTGGTTCTTAACATAAGTGGCAATACTAATTTTGTTCACTTCAAAATGCTTTCTGGATGCAAACCTCTAAGCTTGGTAAATAAGTTTACCAAGCTTTCAAATGGCAGAATTATCCTCTATTGTAAGAATTCTACACAAATATTTTTCTTTACCTCAGGTGTCATAGCTACCTGAATAGGAAATGGTTGTTTTGCAAGTTTTCATGCTGCATTTCCCTAAACACAAGGTTGTAAATATTAACAGACCTTGACAAATTTTTAACAAGAAAAAATGATAAAGTGTATACTGAAAAACTTATGTACCACCCCACAGTTCCCCACTGTCAAACCCCATACACAGCCCCCATAGGGGCTGATACTCTGGTGCTGTACACAGGGCCAAAGGACCTTCTCCAACAGTGGCAGCCTCCAAGGCTGCTCAGAACAGGCTGTGTCCAAAATACCCTTGGGGCATAGCAAAATAGCAGGGTTGCTTCTGCACAGACCTGGAGTTTCTTACCTTCCAGTATCAGAAACTCCTTTCCCTGGCTGACTTCTGCTGGACACACTGCTCTGTGGAGCTATAGGAACCCTCCCAGACATACATAGGGGTTTTGATGATAGGAGCTGCACACCCCGGTTTCTCCTTCCCTCCTCTGCAGGCACAGATCTGCTCAGCTGTATGAAGAGCTGCCCAAGCGTGCTGAAGGACTGTGTCGGTTAACCACAGACAGAGCACAACAGATCAACAAAACTTTGCAGAGTTAAATTCAGGTCAATACAGTATTGCCATATTCATCAATGGAGAATTTGAAAGGCAACAGTCATTTGGTACAAACACCACCTCATGTTTCTCCAGTGAAGCGTCTCCACCATCTGTGGAACCCACAGTGAAACACAAATATGGTTTAAAAAGGACATTCTGGGAATAGAGTTTTTACACTGCGATTTCCCACCAATCCTGCAAACAGCAAAGTCTGTCTACCAAAGATGCTCCAAAGTCCATCCATACAGATCTTTTCAAGTAACTGATACAGCTCAGACTAAAACTGCTGCCAACATTTCATGTCTTAATCATTGTACGTTTAAATATACACATCTACAAAACAAATGTCGTGTCCGCAGACCACAAGCTTACAAACAAAAAACAAAAAAGAAAAATGTTAACAATTAAACCAGTTCTCATTACCTCAATTTCCATCTGCAATTATAATCATTTCCCATTTAAAATATCTACCACATTTTATTCTTAATTAAAAATTACATCCTTGTAATGAAGTGCAATATGAATTAACAATTCAAATGTTATCTATGCAGATTTGTTAGTCCTTTGATTTTTTTCTTCCCCCCCTTTATGCAAAGTCATGTGTAGGTTTATTTTTATTAAGCTTGTACAACTTCACTCAACGTCTTCTGCTCCGAACCCTATACATAATATTTCAATCCAAGGACACAGAAAGAAGTTGTAAATGGTGCAATTTCTTTTCAAGTTTCATACCATTCATTTAAGAATATATGCATATGTGAAGAGGTATCTTTCCTAAATAGTTTTTTTTTAAAAAATTCTGTGCATTTTTAAGATTTAAAGACACTTTACACTTCCAATGGTTTTAACACCAGACATTTCTTCAAGCCCCGCTGTGTAAAGCCAATGGAAAAATTAGTGCAACATAATAAAACCCCATCTTTAAATCAGCTTTGTCCACACTTCAAGTTCCAGTGACTCAAGTCCTTAACAGGACTCTCTGCCCTCAACGCACCCAAGGGCATCTCTTATCCAATTTGGTTTTACCTCCCTCTGCAGTGCTTTAAGCTTTCATCCCAGATTTAAAATTTCTCCCTGCTTCATCAGCCAAGAACAATCTCATCTCAGATTCTCTGGGTGAACACACTCAACACACGGTATTAATGCCATAGAATATGCATTGGTCACCCACATTTTCTGTTGATTTCAAAGGAGTTCTGCAACAACATAGTACTAACATGGTAACTTTTTTCCCAGTCTGTCTAGATGTTTCAGCACCCATTTTGTACTGAGAAAACTCGAGAGTTCAAAATCCATATAACAAGAGTGTCATTAGGATAATATATTCATAATTACATACACATCCTACCACCACTGATCACTGCCTTGCCCAAAGCTACTCTTCTATCCCATTCCAGCAGGAAACACACTTTCAGCAAAGGACCAGCTGAAACAGTGCTGCAGACATAGAATGCCAGGGGATTTTCTCAGTGAGGATCAGATCAGCCAGCTCCTGACAAGAGGATGCCTGTGACTGCTGTGTTCCGGCTTCCCTGCCAAAAGAGGGCATCCTGCAGCTGGGAAAAATTAAGGCATCATACAGTAAGTTTTCTTCAGCTGTACCATAGCAAAACGAGGTTATTCAGATTGGCAATTAGCTGTGTATACTTACTAAGGAAGCACGCAAAGGTGGCCAGCTGCTTCATAGATAAGATCCATACAGAGATTATCATTACAGACTGGAAGCTGAATTTCTCAAGGTCCGGAGGGCAGTGCAATGGCTTTAAGCTGAGTATATACTTATGAGGCAATTAGATGCGTCAATATGAGGCACAAGAAAAATGCAATAGATTGGAGCAAGATCTGCAGTTTACCAAATTACAAGGACATATCTTGAAGTCAAATTATACAAACACAATTACACAAATTACACTGTAACCTTGAAAGGAAGAGGTCTCCAAAAACCTCATTGTGTTTTATTAATAAATCCTGGCAAGACAAAGTTTGAAGTCATATGTTTATTTCACTGCCTAGTTTAAAACCCCCTTTATTCAATGATCTTTTTCTGTCATAATCTCCTTATCTAATTTAAACCGAGTGCATTCTCTTGCTATGAGTGTAATTTTCATTTAAGTTGCTACAACTTGTGCACTTAGGAATATGTCAATTCAACTCACCAGCTAATACGTTCTTCTGTGCTATATGAGAGCAAAAACTAGCCTATTTATATATCCCAATATGAGGGTTGCTTTTTTTACTTTTTCTTACAAAAAGGCCAGATAGCATCAAGACCCACATGGCACACCTGGGAGAAGTCACAGCAAGCCTTTACACAAATACTAACTCTTCTTTCTTTCTTTCCCAACTTGCAAAGACTGCTTGAGATTAAGGCAACCAGAGAGGACTAAGATGTCTGAAGGCAGTTCCCTGGCATTATCTTCTCCTTATCTCTCTCACTCTTTTAGAAGCAAGCATGTATGAAGTCTCTCTCTCCCGCTCCAATTATGTCATTTGTCCTCTGCTAACTCTTATCCACATAAAAAAAACCACCTTCTATCCAACATTGTAATTGGAGGAGCTTTAAATAGATAATCTAACCTTGGGAGGATGTTCATTTTCACTAAGCATATCTCTCCAGTCTATGAAACAGACAAACCCTTTCACCTGAGCATGCCATTCTTTAATTGTGACAACACTGTGAGATAATTCATTTCAAACAGTTGATCAACCCAGAGGGAATGTTAATGCCCAAATATTTAACAGACAATGATGCCTTTTTAAAAGAAAACTCAGACTTGCAACGATGGTTGCTGCATGATCAACAGTATACCAATACCATCACTCAGAGACAATTTATTATACACACCAAAAAGAATTACTTTTTCAGAAACTATTCGGTAATTAGTGGATGTATCATTTTTGATCTGTCTCAGCCACTGCACATCAGTTCACCAGCTCCTAGCCTCTCTCAGAAGAGAGGCTATCTGATCAAAGAGAACAGGCTATTTGTCCTCTTTGAAAAATTCCACCAACTCAGATTCAATGCCGACTTCATGATTATGAAGCTCAAGAGCAAACCAGATTTATCCTGAAGCTAGCCTTACAGAAGCTCAAAGGGTGAAGGTGTAGCTGTAATGTCCTCTAGGCCACAGAAGCTCAGATAATGTTGAGGAAAGGCTTCTTTTCTCTGAAGTGTAGAGTGGTCTGATAAGACAGGTGCATCCAAAAGGAATTCAAGCCATTGAAGTAAAAAACAATTCCTCTGGGAGATATACATCATCTCTTCCTCATTGTCAAGGTATTCATACACAGCGCTATCAGACTTAAGGATGTCTCCTAGCCTGATAAACAGTGCCCATGAAGATACCACAGAGTCCTCACAAGCATCTTGGATCCACTCAAACAGATCAATCTATTGCTGTGCAACATACGCTTCTCCTGGTCTTCATTCCCAAGGAGAGAAATCAGCTAGGCAGATACCTGCATGCGTAACTCCCAGGCCAAGAAGGCTTTCTAGCAGCCGAACTTCACTGATGGCATGGCAATACACCAAGATCCTGAATTCCCCACCAGAAAGGTACTCCTCTCTCCAAGGATGCAAAGAGCTCCACAGTACCCTGGCTGCTCTCTCGCTTTTTGTCTCTGCAGGGACTAAAGCAGGAGAAAGTCTTGCCATTTGATACCTAAATTCAGCTGAGCCCAACAAACTGCAGCAGAGGAGTTCAGCTTCTCCTTTGCCACAACAGTGAGAGAGGCCATCCTGGCTTCAGCAAGCTGGTTCAGTCAGCCTTGATTGCATATGCCTGGGCATGCAACTGCTTGTCCTTGCGTAGCAAGTCTTGAAAGCACCATCAATAACTTTGCCAGCACCCTGCTGAGCTGGAGTCTAGGAGAGAGAAAGCATAGCCACCTCCTCAGAGCTTCTCATTCAAACATACATCTTCAGTTATCTAAGCTCCCCCATTAAGCAAACCAGAACCCTCTAGCCACACTCATGCTGGTGGGAGAGTGCAACGAGCAATCTCACAACATTTCTCTGACCAAAACAATCCATATCACTGAATACAAGGAAACAACTGGATGCCTTCCTTAGCATCTCCTTTCACTGCAATGTTTTAAGCATCACACAAGATATAGGAATATAAGGAGCCAGGACAGACTGTGTGTATGGGTTATTGTGAAGAACGTGGTCCAAACTGTTCAAATTAAATTTAAATGCTTCTCAATCAGCAGTTACTTTGGTCTAAGGAGAACAAAGGAGTTCAGTCTGCCAGTCACAGGTGCGATGTGTTCACACTGGCCTTCATTGCAAGGAAGGCAGGGGATCAGATTCAGGTTTTCTGTAGCTGCCCGATTCAACTCCAGTAACAAACGCTAGAGCAATTCAACCTGGTTCAACATCCTGGAAGTGATGAAAATGCAGACTGTCATCTGAGAAGTGCTGGTTACACACAAGCCAACTTAAGAAGGTATTTTTAGCATGTTTGTCCAGCTTTGTCATTTCAAAAATAGCTACGGCCCAGTCCGCTGGTGCCCTTCGCAGGGATACTGGAACATCAGGAGACATCGAGGTCTTCAGGAGCAACACACCCCATAGCTCTTAAAGGCCTACATTTCTTCAAAGTAAGGTTCAAACCAGGACACTAGAAACTATGAAGTTAAAGATTCTACAACACACAGTCCTCCAGAATCAGCTTCCATGCCCCCCCTCCCAATTATCATCAGATCCCTTCAATTATTTTATGCCATGGGCAAATCACCTATGATCTGGTATATTATACGATGCAATTGCCTTGTAATTGTCACTTGCAGAATTCTCACGTGTTTCACGGTGAGAATTCTGGGCTTCACAAACACTCCTGGCATGGAATGGAAAACAGCTGAACTAGGGAAGAAGTGGAAAAGAAAAAAATATTGCCAAAGTATGTTAAAATATGTCCTAAAATTAAACTGATTTTTAGAACATCAATATGCATTTTTCACAGTCTCTGTTGCAACTGTATCGATTGCTTTTTCAGTCTTTTTCTTGAAACACTAAGGAAAAATATATAGAAAAGGGAGCAATCTAACCGCAAACATGATTGTACAAATAGCTTGCTTCTTCACTGGTTTTCCTCATTGAAAAAAATACGTGTCTATAGGCATTAGTGTTTGAAAACAAGCAATCTTCACACATTTCCCCTCCATGACACAAACTGCCCAAACAGATGAAGCAACATGTAAACAATAAAACATCAATGCCACTGTAGCTTTTCAGGGAAGAAACTGCAATGAAGTATCATTGTCCTCTATCAACGTATCCTGTAGTAGATAGTTTTTTCTTGTCAACATTGCAATAAATCACTCACCAGTCAGATTTCATCTGATGTTGTGCCACCATAGTCAAGGTGGAAATCTCAACTGAACTGAACAGGGAGGGTTTTTCCCAGACCAAAACCAATAGTCCTGTACAACTAATTACCTGTTACTATGTAATACAGCCGTTCTCCATACTACTTCAACTCTGGTGCAAAATTAACAGCTGCTGTCAAGTTTTTATATGCATATATACAACTCTAGCTTCAAAGTTTACAAAAAAGCATTAGCCAAACACACTTCAGTCAAAGGAATCACAAGGCCTTCTGACTTCAGTATCACCCACCAAAGAAGTTTCCTACCCTATAAAGTAGCCTGATCTATTCTTTGGACAAGACTATTCTTCCAAAAAAATCTCATTTTGCAATTTTGTCTATAAGCATGGATTCAGACACACATTATGAATCCCCAAGTGAAGTCAGTTCTACTCTACTACTACAACATCTGCTGAATATTTGTTCTAACCCATCTACTAATTGCTTTAGTAATGGAAGAAACCTATGCAGGTATATAATTCCTAAGCTTAATTACTATTATGCCAGGGTTTAAAAGCAGTAGTACTCATACGTAAACATATTTATAGCAACACATAGCAACTTGAATGCAAAATAGCATGTAAGAAGTGCTCAACAGACCAGACAGAGCAGAAGACTGATCCTAAAGCATCAGAGCATCCTCCTTACCAGTAAGGACGAGATACAAAATATCTGAGAAATCAGGTCCCAAGAAGTCATCCCCTGAAGACTGCTCCAACCCCTCAGCAACAAAGGGATGAACAACACAGCTAGCCTCAGTTTATGCATTCAGGCCCTGATGATTCCTGCTTGAAGCCCACATAAGGCCTGGATAGCAAACACCGCATAAGCATAAGGGCCCAGCTACAGCGGAGAGGTATGGGGCAAAGAAAGGAGCCTCCAGTCCAAATTGGAGCTTTCATGCAGATGAGAGGCAAAGACAATACAGTGCTCAGGAAGGCAGCATTGCACCTCTTGCTGGACTTTGGTTTTGCAGCAAGGAGAACGGCTGAGGAACCCACATGGCAAAGACTACCAGAATAACCGCAAAGGCCAGTGACCATTGGAACAATTCATCAGTGGAAGACAGTCACGATGAAAGAGCACAGGAATGGCAAAGCAGCCTTCTAAAGGTATTGATAGTTCTGAATAATAGACAATTCTTCAGTCTAAGGTTCTTCTGAGAAAGGCTGCAAATATTAAAGACACTAACACCATATTACTCTTACAGTCCAGCTGAAAGATCTCTGGAGCTTTTTTTTTTTTCTAAATTTATCCAAAACCACAGCATTAGCTCCTTCACAACCAGCTTGGCACCACTGAAGTGTCATCCTGGAAGGCAGGACAGCAGGGTCACGTAATAAAACAAACAGGTAATCAGGCCTCTCATACCACATGTGTGAGGACAGCAAGGGCTTAAGCAGCAAAACAAATCCAGCTTTCTGCACTTTACTTGCAAGCATGAGAACTAGCAGAAGGGTCCAATTTTTGTTGATGCTGCTTGTATTGATCACAGCAGAAGTCACTGAAAGGCACCAAGGGAAGCACTGAACAATTCATCAGCTTTCCAGGGCAGACAGGACAGCGCTATTGGCTTTGATCCTTTATTTCACTCAGTATTGTATGGCCCAGACAGTCAGTGGTAACAGAAATGGTGTTCACCACAATGATGTATTTTATTTCCAGCTCATCAAGAAAGAATACTCTTAGTAAGGCCCATGTGCTTCAACATTATTTCCAAGGAACACAACCAAATGCAGCAAACTCCAGAATAGCCTCTATTTTACAAACAGAAGCAAAAAGGCAAATCAAACTGTAAGCCCTGCCTCTCATACTCGGTGTATGCAGTTTAGAAACATCTGGTTTTGCAAAGAAAGCACTGCTTTATTACAGTGAGTGCTCACAGTCTCAGTTCAATAGAAAGCACAACTGCCAGGTAAATTAAAAACTGAAGATCAGAACAGAATTATTTAGAAAGTGAAGTTGTTACTAATAGAGTGCAAATGAAACAAGCTAGAGTTTTTACCCGTTGACAGCATGCATCTTACAAGCCTCATCTGGTTCTGCAGACACAGTCTGCACCCAAAATGCCTGATGATGTCTCTCAAATACAGAAGCAAATAGGGGAATGCAATCTCAAACTACAGAAATGAAGAGTCATTGATCAAGATAGCAATCAAAACTGTAAAGCATGAAGGTGTAATCAAGACTACTGTGAAACTATAAGACTCCTCAGATCCAATGAAAAAGTTAATTTTCTTCCTAAGTTGGTTTTCACCTTGAAAGCTAATTGTTGAAAGAGAAAAGGTCACACTGCTTAATAACATGAAATAGAGAAAGCAGTACATGTAGATAGCATTTGACACGAGGTATTAATTACCTTTTTGACAGAGAATCTGTCTGTGCTGTTACGTATTACTCCTTGCATTGAAATATGGCTTGGGATTCACTTAAGGATAGGTGTCACTAGTATGAGGACAAGTCACTTTTATCTTACGTTCCTGGATCACTGTGTACCAGGTCTGCTCATATATTTTTGAGTACAGCTGGCTTCTCGGCACATAAATATAAATCCTGGGTGGTTTTAAGTGATTAGTTAAAAAGAAATGGTTTGTTGGTTTGATATCAAATTCAAGAAATTCACACAACCCTTAAGTTGCCTTCAAGGATGAAGGAAATATGCTCTTCATCAGTGTCATCCAGTTACTAATTATGTTTTGTTCCTACAAAACACTGCTTTAGCCATTTACTTAAGGGAACAGACTCTTGCTTTGATTACCAGGGTAGCCAGATCTGCCTCTTTTTCCCCTTGGTTTGCCCTCTTCCTTGATTCATTAACATATCTGAATCAAAGCAAGTGGAAGCAAAAGAACAGGCAAGAGAAAACCGAACCCAAGGGATTAAAGTAACAAGTAGCTCATAATACTCAGCATTTTCAAATGAAAGTTAAACAGGAAATTATTTGGATCATCCAAAAGGTTCCTGTATTCCAAATGAAGAATTCCAGGAATTCTTAAACATTTCTAAAATTATGAGAAGCACTGGGCAAGATCAGAGCAACCCAAAGAGCCACCTGATAAAAACACTGGCATTCATTTTTCCAGAGACTAAAGTTTCACCTTGCAAACTTTAAAAAAAAAAAATATGCAGAAGAATATAAATGCTCATATAGGCACTGGCCCAACATTGCTAGATGCTGAACTTCACCCAGAGGAGGTACAGCAAACACCTTACCAAAAGCTTCCATGCAAGAGCCAGGATCTCCACCAACAGCTGGCCTACGCTTTCTGGAAATGCTGTTTCTTAAGACAAACTATTTCTTCCAACTGGATACCAATATCAGTGTCAGGAAGCCTTGCCAGTGAAAACTGAACCTTCATAAACTTCGTAAACATAGAGGGCAACCATTACCCAGAAACGTGTCCATCTCTGTCCATTTGGGCAGCTTGTACTGCAAACTAAAGAGGAGGATCTCCTGCGCCCTGTGACCAACTCCCCAGAGCAGCAAAACATCCTATTTTGGACACTTCATTAGAGCATTAGCTTCAGATATTTACTCTAATATTATGTTATGGTTCACCATTGCCTTAACAAGGAAGTACCAACATTGCTTCGGTCTGAATTCCATGTTGAATTTGACCCAGTTTAATTGTTATTGCTGGCAATCTGCTGGCTGTGTGGTAAAAGCCAGCTGACAACATGACAACCTCTTCTTACATGAATTGGTGTGATGCAGAAATATCCAAGCCAAGGACTGAAGGCAGAGAGACCCAGACTCTGCTTTTTCCACTGCAGAAGATTGCCCAAATGTGCCAGGGCAAGCCTGTGCTACCCTGCCAGCGCAGGACTCCTGGGTCAACAACATTCACCATGGCCCCCAAGCATACGCTTCCCCTCAAGATGTTTTTGAACTACCTCTAACTGCCAAGTATTCTTTACTGCATTTATTTCTCAGTGATGACTTAAAATAAATGTTTATTTTTAAATCATATTTGACATTTTGTTAGGTACACTGGAAAATAAACCCATTCCTATATATGCAAAAATTAGGAATTAATGAGATCTGGCAATTATCTTGATGGAAAGAACCAAGTGACTTCATTGAATATACAGACATTTACTAAAAAAAAAGCCTGCTCTAGTAGTTAAAAAACAAACGAAATTGCTTCTTATTGATTTTAATTTAGGTTGAAACACTAGCTGTCTCTCCAACAAAGCCAGAAATGGAAACAACTATAAATGAGTACAAGATGTGATAAGATAGACAGATTCTTAAGCAATCTAGTACAGAGATGACCTCCAGTTTAGACAGTAGTTAAACTATGATATCATATGTATGAATCAATAAGTAAGTTCGCATTTGTCTCAGCTCCAAAAGCTGGAAAGCTATGTGTCTTTTTTTTTTAAGTTACTCTAAAATGTTGTCCAATTAAGCTCTACTGTTTTTTTCTTATGGATCCTCTAGATTCTAATTTACAAATAAAATCAAGAGAAGCAATTAAATGTTAAGTATTATCAGCATGTTTCCCCAAGTGATGCACATGTGCAACAGAATAGAAGTATTCCAATCTTGATACAGAAGGCCAGGTTACAAATTGAAATACATTTGTATTACCATTACTCGCAGGTTTCACGCTCTAGCAAGTAATAACATTGGGCATCACGCTCCCCTTCCGTGCACACCAGAGGCTCTTTGACCACAAGTCTCTCCTGGGCTGCAGCAGCTGCAGATACACTTTACTTCTCCAGGGTAAGCATGGACGCAGAGCAGGGGCTTGGGGTGCACAGTAAGAGTACGTGAAGCACAGAACAACGCTGGAAGGGACTTTTGGTGATGGCCATCTAGTCCATCATTTTGAAGGCTAGTTAAAACCTTCCTGGCAGACCGCCCGGTCACTCCTCTCTGCTCTCCAGGCAGCACGCACTGCCAGGGCCTCCCTGGCTCATACTGCAGTCTCTCCTGAAGCACACGCAAAGTATCAGTATCGATCAAGCACGATTAAGTTCATGATCCTTTCAGCATGCCAGAACTTGATGCAATATTAGCTGATAGGTAGGGATCAGGTCTTCTCAGGCTCTCATATTTGGAAGATTGGTCTCCCTCTCTACTTTAGTCATAAGGATCTCTCCACCTTCTCATCTACCTTCACAGACACCGGGATAATATTAGCTGGGGAAGAAGGGACTGTTTTTCCTCATTTGATGCATGGTGCAAGTTTGTCCAAAACAAACACAATCAAGGTGGAAAGCCTAAAGCTTCTGAGGGAGACCACCCTAATGGAAACAGGGTCATGGTAACAGAGCAGATCTTCTAAATTCTTGCAACTAGCTTGCAGCCCAGTCCCCCCACCTGCAGCCAGCAGCAGCAGAAAATGAGGACGCTACAAGAAACACTTTCTACCAAAATCAGCAGCCTGAGTCATGGTAATGAGGCGAGGGAATGGGGGGGGGACGGGGACGGGACACGCGGAAATCACAGTCCTAAGAAATCTATTGCCTCCTTGGGGTTACATCCAAATCCTAATCCCCACTCCAAGTTTCTGATGAAGCTCAAGTGTTAGCCACACCAGTGTCATCACACAAGAGTGATCGCTGCGACCAGAAGGTCACAGTTGTGTTCACCATGCTTAACAGAAGTCAAACCCTAAGACACCCATTTTAGATAACTCCGCAACAGGCACCTGGACTATTATGGGATGCACTGACTGCTACTTCCTTAAAAACTGTTGGGCTACACAAGGAAACAAACAAAACCAGACAAATGATGCCTCTGAGACACCAGGACTGCAGAGATTTAAGTCAAAGGAGTCTGCCTTTCCTTCTATTTCTAGAATTGCCATTATAGCAGTATGAATGTAAAAAAAAGGAGATACATTCAAAGAGTTTATTTTAATAAAAAGTTAAAAACTCTAAGAGTTAGCGATCCAGGCCACATCCACTGAACAGCAGACTATTTTTTCAGCACTGACTCGCATAATGATCTAGAAGTCATACTAAGCAAACAATCAACATGAGCTTTCTTGCTGTGGCAGAAAAATAGGCCACTGAAAATCCTCAGACAAACAGAAAGGGCAATAGCATTGCACATACATGATATGGATAAGACCAGTGTTCAGTTCTGGTGTGCACCTTTCTAAAAATAAGTTAAAAAAACTGGAGAAAAGGCAAAGAAGATTGCTACAAAACTTATTCAACGACTGGATAAAATCTGATGGCAAAGAACTTGTGGAGTTCAGGTCACTGAGTTAATCAGGACATTGTGACATGGTTTTATTGTAATGTGCAAGTACTTGCACAGTAACAAAATATCAGAGGGCTCTTTAAACTAGTAGAGAGAAGTGAAACATACTAGACAGTTGTTAAAGTGGCTGTATATTTGCAGTTTGAGCTTCACAGCTACAGTGAATAATTCAAACAACTACAGTGAATAATTCAAACAACCACTTTTTTTGTGGCTTATTTATTTTGGTAACTACACAGGGAAAAGAAGTTGGGTATCACTTCAAAATGGGCATCAAACAAATAATTAATTTTAAAAACACAACTCACAGCTGTTGACAGAAAATCTCACAAATACCTTTGCAACAGCCACAGCTTTGTTCAAAAAGCTAGGTACAACGCAACAGAACAATTCCAAGGACTGATACACAGGACAAGCGTCCTCCAAAAAGCCAGGACTTTAACAGAATGACTGGACACCTCTGCTTCACAGCAAGCAGAATCACACAAAGAGGTGGCTTTGCATTTCACCACGCAAGAAAAACCCTCAAAGAAACATAAAGTTAGTATCAAAACTGTGAAACTTCGGCACAAAGCCAACCTATGGAAATACGCACAGTTGTTTTTCAGAAGATGTCATGATGAGGGTTATGGTACAAACCCTCACCTGACGGAATCTGCCACAGAACAGTAGCATCCCTCATGCTGTGACAATTTGCAGCAGCTGAGGACCTGCCATTATGCCAAGATAAAACATTATAAACTTGCACATTTTTCGCTCCAGGTTTACAAAGATAACAATGAATTAATTCACAGTAAACAAAAGAGAAGCACTTTACAATGCATAAACAATGTAGTAAGAAACAATTTAAAAAGTCACAGTTTCTGAAACTGCTGTCATTGAGCCCATACTTTTAACACTTACTTAAACAGCTAAAACCGAACAAAGGTGTTGCTTTGGAACACAAACAGTTATACAGAAGCCATATAATCTGATGCAAAACCCTTGGGCAAAGAAGGAAAAATAAACAACTAATTTTAGAACCTGAATACTCCATTAGCAATTCTCACCAATTAAAATATGATGCAACTGCTGTCAACAGGCAAATTTTAGTTGTATTTTAAGCATGGATTTAAATGCAAAATACACAAGCTACTGCACTATAAGAATAATAAGGAAACTAGTTACAAGTAGTTGTTGTTGGAGGCCAACAAGAAGAAACACCAGACTGGTTCTCTCTGCCTACCTACCAAATGGATGCAATGTTTAAGAGACAGTCTTGCTGTACAAACCCTCATTTCTACTTTGACTGCAGTAAATCTATACCATAATCACCAGAAGTCTGAAAGCGCCTTAGGAATCTAAATACCAATGAAAGTCTATCGAAAATGTAATCCCTAAACTCCCTTATGATAGCAATGTAGATCTGTACTTAATTATTTGAAAGCTACTAGGTATCTTTATTGTCTCGACTTGGAGTTTCCAGGGGGTGGGACAGGAAGACACAACAGTCTCATGTTAAGGCCCACTAAACTGCAGTTTATATAAATATATATTCCTAAAAAAAAAAAAAAAAAGAAAGAAAAGAAAAATCACCATGCTTGCTCTACAAAATTCTTAGTCAAGACTATTTTGAGATGTGTATCACTACCTTCCCTACCTCCTAAGATATAAAATGAGTTTTTTTAAAACCCAGAGAGAGAGGAAAAGAAAAAAAATAGAGATATTTAACAGGAGGGCATTTCTGAGCACACCAAACTGACACAAAGGCAGACACTGGTCCTCAGTGGTGCAGGGGTTACTTCACAGACGTCCTTGTTTTAAAGAAACGGAATGGGGCCCAAAGAAAATAACTTGCTTACTGTTCAGGATCAGCAAGGGTCAGGACAGAACTGTTTCCATTTACCTCTGCAGTAGAAAAATGACTTACCCAGTGCATTGGCACAAGTGATTCTACCTTCATATCCTGCTTATTCAGTGTTCACCACTTGTTATAGTGAAGTCCTCTTCCACTCTGGGACAACTAACACTGCTTTTCAACCAGTCTGACAAACTGACCAAGGAACCCCAGGTCTAAGACTTCAGACTGCTTAAAAAATAATAATGCAAATTGTAGATGTTTTTATAGGAGTAAGGAAAGGGCAAGGCACTGCTTTGACTAAAGCAAGTATTCTAGCATTTTATGTGTCTCTTACAAGCCTCCTGCAAGGACAGAAGATGGAAAGAATGAAGTGTGGGAAAACTGAACAACTCTGCTTTGCCTGCGAGAAGTTATCAGATAGCTTTCCTTTACTGTCAGCAGAATAAACCAACTCCCAACAGAACTTTAACAGCACTCTGACAGGGAGACAGGCACATTTTATTTCAAAAAAAGAGAACAAAACAGCTGCCACAAAACCAAATAACATCCCACATTTTGCTCCTAAATACCAGTGCAGCTCTTCAGGGCTCAAGGTCTCATTCATTACATATCTGCAAGCAGAGAAAAGGATTTTTCAAAGCAGCTTTCCTAAGCTAAGCATCCAAGCCTCAAAACACCTAGATTTCCTTTAGAAAGGCCTCCATGCTATGAATGCAAAGTCCCTCAAAGCAGGCACTGGCACAGGATAAACATATTCAGGCATCACTGCAGCATTTATGCATAGAAAAACTGCAACACCCACGTCAATTCAGATTTTATGTGTTGGTACTGCTGGCAGGTGCACAATGCGGTCAAGTTTTAAGTTCTAGAAAACAGCTCATCATTATTCAAATTACTTAATAATTAAGAACGCTAGTACTTCAACTCCCAAGCAAACTTAGAGATGCATAATAAAACCACATTAAAAGAAAAAGGCCATGTACTAACTGATTTTACTTTAACCATAGTTCACTTGAAGACTTATTCAAATTGCCATAAGCTGAGCCCATTCAATGTAATAAAAACACATCTTACAGTGATTGCACGAACTTCTTAGTTTCCTTACTGCCCTGTGTCCTCCCTCCTCCTCCTCCAGTCACCTGGGGAGTTTATTCACCACCACTGTCTCCTTCAGCTTCCCATTAATACTGCTGGCAATCAGACAAAAGGAAAAATGAAACAAAACCAGCAATACCCGTGGAGTATCACAGTGTCTTCACTGCTGCGCTTGCAATCTGCACCCTCATTCATCTGTTCACTTTCTGGATGGGAAGAGCCTCTGCTTAGGGTACAAATATGTGACAACTCAAGGCATAAACCAGGAATCCACTGTGTCCTGGCAGCTGTGCCTCAACAAGATGACTGACTGTACATTGAAAGGCAAGCATTTGAAGATATGACCAATGTAGCCCTGATTCATCTAAGAGTACATCTGTCCTCACTGAAGTGGAGCAAGATCACTTTGGAGAGCTGTACCACACGTTAGCAGCATTAAAAGAAACAAGTCCATTTGAATTGCACTGGGGCAAGTAATGTGGATGGATACCTGTAGCCTACAACATGGATAACATGATCATCAGCACTACCACAAGATATTGAGTAACGGAAAAATTAACAGCAACTAAGGATCATTTTTCTGTGGTGTTTTTATTTTTCCCCTCTAAAGGTTTATTGATACACAAGTGTAAAATAACTAGTTGCTTTCATCAAAAGTTATTCTCTAGTTGGGCATCTCCAGTTGGCCACAACCCAGGTTCCTCTGCTTAGTATGAAAGTGTGCATTAATTTACATCTTCCTTCTCTGCTTTGCTTTCAACACCTGCGTATCTCTACAAAGCTGATATAGGCCAACTCTTCCTGGCAGTAACTCTGGCAATCGATGAAGTCACATTCCCATCAACCCAGTGCAAGAAGGTGCAGGTTCATAATTTTCACTTGGAAGAAACATTGACAGTTTACCTCATGAAGTCAGGCAAAATTTGTAAAGATATTTAGGCACCTAAAGCAGCAAGCAGTCCCCAGAAGGGATATACAGAACCATAAATTAACCCATTTGGTGCATATCTGCATCCTCAGAAGACTCCATATCTTTTAAGAACATTTGTCTGATGAGATTCCACTTCCTAAAATACTTAAATTGTTGTTTAAAATTAAAATTTAAATAGCGTGGCATGTAAATATAAATAATTACAATTTTGTCACCACACAGGAGCAACTCTAATCTTTAAAAATGGAAGCACAGTAACTTAGGCAAACAGAAATTAGTCTCATTTTTCCATAATTTCCCAGATTAAAGTTATATACGAGCTAAAGTACAGTGTTATTACTATACCCTTAGGCTTCAGAACACATCATGCCACATGTTCATTTGGCTGCTAAAAAGCAGCAACCAAATGATTAGCATTTTTTCCAAGGACAGTTGAGATTAATAGTTCGAAGTAATTTCTTTAATTTAACCATGAAATGTGAACACTGAAATTAGAGTCAACGTTAATAACATTTTATTTCAGAAAGCTCTAAGTATGTTAGTCCTTGAGCACTGATCTTAAGATGGATAGAGCCCTCACCGTTATCTGTCTTTTCTGTAATTGGAAACAAACCCTAACTATTAAACTTGCGTGACTTGATAACACTACAGCTTTAACTGAGTGCACATACATAACTTCAGACAACACTTGTCCTCGCAAAGACCCAGAAACTGGGACTGAAACCATCAGCCTACTGTAATCAATAGGTGGTTTTCGGTGATTTTTATAGTACCAGGTAGGACCCATTTGTTCGGCAGAGGTTCCCAGCACGGATGTGGGAGTGACAGGTAAATGACGTGGCATCTCTGTGCTAGACTCACAGAAGTTCCTCACTGCTCTGACCAAGACATCCATTTTCTGAATAGGATCAAAAACCCTGCCATCCCCCTTTCCTAGACAAAAAGGAGAGGAGATTGGGAATCAGAAAGCAGTAATGGAAATCCTAACTCATACACACAGGCAAAAATCCTCCTTGCTCTTCCAAGCGGAGCAACATCCCCAGCCTGAATACAGGCTTTGTAGACATTGCAAACACCCCAATACGAAGGAGGGAATTCCAGTTACCCTCAAATTGTGTTCCTTTCTTTTTTGAATATAATGAAATCCCTTCCTTCCGTGATGCCTCTTCCTCCCTTCCCAACTTAGGAAGCACCTTACTATGGCTGCTAGCGCAGACAGCTCCTGTGACTACTTGAAGACTTTTGAAAGCTGTGTCCAGGCTCTGTTAACCACGAATCGGCTCCTGTAAACCTGCCAAGGGATAGCAAAGCTCTCCCTTGAGTTTTCCCCCCAGAAGCATACCAGCAAACTCAGCGCTTACAGCCTGAGAAGGCTCACTTGACGTTCTTTATCTGCAAGGACTCCATTAGCAACTTCCTGTAACATAAAGCATATTTTAAAAAGGTACTGAAAATGAGAGATAATTAAAATGTAAGAAGTGTCATCTTCATAAAAGCCACAGGACTAAATAAAGTCTTGGAGGGCCCTCTCCTGTACGTTCCGTATTTCTCTACGTGCACAACGCACCTTCCTCTGTAAAATCTTTTAATGAACAAAGCCAGTCTTCTCTGTACATTTAAAAATATCTGAAGTAGCATTTGATTAGTTCACAGAGAAAAGCTCCTAGTATATTTTTTCCTCCAAGCAGAAGACAGTTACATGCAAAATTAACTCTCAACTCAGAACTACGAAGACTCAAAATCCAAAACCCATTTACAGGCAGTTACTAGGTCAGCAACAATTTGATCCATTACCAAACAGCTAATCTAGACTCAAGAAAATTACTTCCATTTATGTATCTAGCCTAAGAGAACGCTAACAATTGTCACTCCTTAGATGACAGGATTGTCACAGCAACAGCTAACTGCCTAAATGTGTACTTTTTCCTTTACGAAAAAAAATATTTATTCTCTCTTGGCAAAGCACGGAGAAACTACTCAGTAAGGATATCACAGTAATGTTAATATTTATGTCTTACTGATTTTTGGTACTGTGAATTTAGATTAATGAGCAAACAGACCCCATGGAAACAACCTCTCTTACCTTGTCTTAGTTTGATTTATTAAGCAATGCAATTACCAGTGACAAGCCCACGGAGAAATGCACCAAACACTTCAGAAAGAGCAAAACCTTACCTACATATTTTTTGTGCAAGAATGACTCCTTCCTCTTACTGCAACCAAAGGAACAGTAACAAAAATATCTGCTTAAACAGTGAAAACCTATTACAATCCTCCTAACAAAGGAATACCGCAAAGATTTATTTTCTACATGGTTCATTTATTGCTGCTGAACAAAGCAAAAAAATAGCTTTTATGTTTCTTCACAAAGTAAACTGATTTGCAGTGGAGAAAACAGTGACCTCCCTTTCATTTAAAGAGAGCTAGATAAGAAGCGGAGGGATGAAAGATGCTGGTAAATTAACACCTAAAATAACAAATACCTTAATTCTCTAATTCTCTCTAGAAAATGCTATGAAAAGGTACTGAAACATTTGTGATAGATACTAAACGGTTAATATCTGGCCGGGATTCCCCGCCAACACAAATTCCGATGATTTGCCATTGGATGTTGTCAGCACCAATGTCCTGTTATAGTCCACCGAGATCCTCCCTGCAGCTTTCCTGCCTCGGGCATCTCTGATGTACCGGATCAGAGTCTGGAGCGTCCCCGTTTATCTCGATGTTTTACTTACCACCCCCTTGCACGCACGCACACCAGATATTACTGCTTTTCAGAAGAAGGCATAAAAGAGTAAGCAAGTCACTGAGGTCTAACATGGTAGGTCTGTACGAAAACTAAATGCATAAAAGCCCTTCTGGAAATCAGTTTGCTTTCCAAGCAAACCTTCAGTGATGAACTGCCCTGAAACACTCCTAAGTATCACAGAGCTATTTTACAGCTTCTAGCATTAGTTTACCTACACACAGTAAACCTACTACTCTCTGCTTGCATGCATCTTTATATTCAAACCATAATGCAAATATTATCCGGTTCAAACATCACTGATCTAAATCAGCAAGTCGTACAATACTGTCATATTAAACCTACATCACAGCTTGTTTTCCTGAAGCATTCCTGGAGCCTGCCTTCTAGATGTAATTACTGTACAATATATATCGGAACCAAGAGAAAGGCTTCACTCTGAGGGCTGAAATTGAGAAGAAATCAATACAAAGAAGATAAATGTTTCTTCAAGAGCTGCAGAGGTATAAACCCTCTCTCCAACTTATTTTCTTTTTGCTTCAAATCATTTTACTATGCGAGAAGCTGCTGGAAGGACTGGGATATGACGGGTCTATCTGCTTATCTCCGTGTTTGTGGTTAGAAAAAAGTCTATTTTAGGAAAAAAGAAAAAAAAATAGAAGCAAAAGTGGCAATTCCTATAAAGCTTCCAGAATTTAATTCTTTCTTTTCACACTTGCACAC